>NC_025998.2:35809522-35954945 GCF_000442705.2 Elaeis guineensis
ACTCACTAAGTGGTGCAGATTACTGTTCTTAGTTCCTTTTTATAGGAAATAATATTTGAAGGTCTTAATAATATAATTGACCTGGACAACTTTTGTGGCATGATTAACTTTGGCCAATTTGTTGGAAGATTTTTTATGCTATGTACAATGGGAAATTGCTTGATGCAGACAGTGGTGTATATTCTAAAATTCAATCTAGATATTAATAATTGTTTTGTCCAGGTACAAGAGAAAGAATAAGAAATAATACAAACTTCTACCTAATATTTATCAGGATAGAAAGACAAGAATATAATTACATAACAGGTGGTCAATAAAAGATATACATTGACTTATAATCAAAGGCATTGGCTTTCAGAATTTTTGGTTTGGAGGAATCCTGGAGATCTGGAGAAGTACTCATGTACTTCAATCTGATATTTATCAGGATAAGAACACAAGAATGCAATTACATAACAGGTGGCTGATGGGATGATGGGAGATACATCTTGACTTACAATCACACGCATTGGCTTTCGGAATTTTTGTTCTGGAGGGACCCTGGGAGTCATAGAAGTACTCATGTACCAAAGTATGATCTGACAAGCAGGTAGAATCCATCCATAATACAGCACCATACCTCATCTTGGGTATGTTCCAAGATTTGCAAGCTTCACTATTCACAGGTCAAGTGAAGTCCCCAACCATCTCTCTCTCTCTCTCTCTCTACCCCCAAAGTACGCCTTTATGCATGCATACCTGCAATTTGCATGCATACCCATGTTTGTACAATTTTGCTCCATGGCCTGCCATTTGTAGACTTCAGAAAGTGAGGATTCGGGTGCAAAAGGTCTAAAATTGTTTAAATGCACTTCTAAAAAGTTACGTTGCCAACTTCAAGAAAGTATGTGATGGTAATTTTGCAGGCTTGGTTATTCTTTAACCAAGCAAGACTGCAGAATCTTTTGATGGCAGGAACATAGCCACATGAAAAGCAATTTAAAGTGGTATGCTTGCAAATTCTGTTTAGTGCTTGCTTATCCCAACAATCAGTTAAGTGCCACGTATAAACTCATACATAAATACTATATAAAAGAAAAGGTTTCTTAATATATATTTAAAAAAATAGCTTAACCACCAAGAAAACTTTGAGTTCCCTCAAGCTAATAACACTTAGAGATTGCAAACATGAACCTGCAGTGTTTTGTCAGTTGACACTCCACAATATGTCTCAAGTAAATATGCTAATGATTTGTGGGGTTTTGACAAGATCTCACATGCCTGCAACAGAAAACAATAAATAAAAATTATCATTAGAACTCCATAGGATAATATAATTCTCATTGCCTGCCCAATTCCAAATATGAATAGATGGAAACTTTAGTATACAAAGCAAAAGGACATCCACAATTAAAGCTTTCTGTAAAAAGAAAGGAGATTGATGGAAACTTGAGTATACAAGGCAAAGGACATCCACAATTAAAGCTTTCTATAAAGAGAAAGGAGATCTACAATTCAAGATTCAGAGAACATTTTTCCATCATCACCAAAGTTTCCAGGAAGTCAAAGCTCAGAAAAAGCAACCCAAATCATTTCAAATAAAAATAACTAATGTAATTCTCAGCGAGGCATCATGGCAGATTTATATAGCAGTCTAACAGGACAACCTTGAAATGCATATTTAGACATGTCAAAGGGTAAAACTAACAGCATTACATCAGTACATTTTTTTTTAATGTTAAAAAACACGTCATAGAATTCTAATCCAAGTAGCATTAACTGAAGGAAAAAAGCAAAGACAAGCTAGAGGCCTTTAAATAGCAAGAAGATAAAAATTAAAAGACAAATGACAAAAGGCAAAGATGAAAGGCAGGCTATGAACATTAAAAGCCCAGGTCAACTGAATTTGAAGGGCACTCTAGAAATCTTAACAAGTTGAAACATTGCTTCTTCTGTCCACAATCAGACATTCCAGATTGTCATTCTCATCAATTAGCACCAGCAAAATGGCTAATCCAATTCAAGATTCCTTGTTTAAGAACTTGATCATGTGATTTTCTATTCATCCAATTATTAAAATCCTACAACCATGAGAGGGAGAGCAGTTCTCAAGCAGAGAATGGTCACCCTTATATAAAAATTTGTAATTTTTTTCCAGAGAGAGAGAGAGACCCACACTATAATTATTCAGGAACAGATTTTTGGAGATGCACCATCCAAGAATCGAACCCGAAATCTCTGATTGCTAAGCAGAAAGGTATGGCCACTGTTCATGACAAGAACCGACAAACTATATGGTTCAGGGCATATTGAACCAAACTGATTGGTTACTGAGATGGTTTGACCAATCAATCTGGTTTCTGAACCATTTTTATTTTTTTTACAAAAACCCCTCCCATCTCCCAATCCTCTCCCGATCTCTCGATTCTCCTCTACCCTCTCCCCTCTCTCTAGATGCTCTGCACTACAATGACAATGACAACATGAGTGTAACGACGACGATGCGAGAACGCAAAGACGATGATGCAACCAGGGTTAGGGTACCGGTATGCTTCTCTCTCCCCCTTCCTCTCTCACTCCTTCCCTCTCCTTCTCCCTCTCCCTCCCCTAGCTTTGATGAGTCTCAGCTCAGCACAGCATGTACTGGTATCATACCAAATTGGTTGCATGCTAGTATGACCTCGATACTGATTTGGTGAACCTTGGTTCATGATTTATTTTTCAAGTTGTAATCCATGCAAAGTAATCTTTTTTAATACATGTATGAAAACATCATGAAATTCTTTCATGGTTCAAGCACCATTATGATTCTTGTTAATTGTATTATACGGATAAATTTTTAATATAAGGATAAATTCCATTTTGACAAGCACAAACATCTATGATGAAAGGATAAATAGTTGAACTGTAGCTAGAAATGCTTATCACAAACCATAACAGAGAAGGTCAAGGGTTCTTATATAATTACAAAGTGAGGGTTCATAAAGGATGCAGCTTAAAATACAGAAGTGAATATCTATAGCAAAACGTAGAGAACAAAAGTAGCCAAAAACAGAAGTAACTTGCAGAATAACTGACACATGAGGGTAAGAGAAAGGGAAGGGTGCAGCAATTCATCGGGTCGCTATACAATGTTGGGATCAAGTAGCTGGTGAACAGCACGCAAAAATGTTGAATTCTTCTAGAGGTTTTGAACCATTAACCAAATTTCAACCACGAAAGTTGTGTTTCACACCAAAAAATGTTGCTTGTATCCTTAGATCTCAAGAATTAGGTGTTATTAATGAAACATTCTTCAAAACAGATTCTTATCAAAAATAATATAAACCATGATTGGCCGTACTGCTCTAAACTGCTCAGTTCAGGCGTGCCGAACCAAACCAATAGGGAGTTGAGACGGTTAGCCCTATTGGCTAGGAACAAAGACCAACCATCCCATTAAAACATCCTCTCTGTTTGAGAGATCAGATTCAATTAAACCCCCCACACCCCAACCCCCCAACCCCTAGCTCAGTAAAAAGCCTCTCCCTCCCCATTGGCTTGTGATCATTCAAAAACTCCAACCTACATCGCACCCTCGCCCGCTTATGATTACCCCTTCCCCTTGGCTCCATTGTGCATTCAAGAGAAACCTTGCCTACATGCACTTGGAGCACCTCCCCCGTCCCCCTGCTCATTGACACTGCTCCTCTCCCACCCCCCTCCCCTCCAAGAATAAAAAAGGCATCACTGGTATGTGCCTCTCCCCTCCCAACCTCTCTCTCTCTCTCTCGCATGCGCACTCCACTAGGGTTAGGGCTAGAGTTTCCCTTGGCCCTCCCCCTTCCTCCCTCCATCCCTCTCTCTCTCTCCCCCTCCCTCCCTCTCTCTCACACTCCGCTAGGGTTAAGGTTAGGGTTTAATCTCGACCCTCCCCATTGCTCCCTCCCTCCTCACTCTCTTGCTCTCTCCTTTTCTCTCTCTTCCCTTCTCTTTCCTTGTTTTTGGTATGCCCTCGAATGGCATAGTATAGACTCATACCGCACTGAATCAGTCACCAACCGGTACACTCTTCGGTACTAGTTAGGCAAACCTTGATGTAAACGATATTCAACAACATATAGCCTGCAAATACGATGATTTAAAACTTATACAAGAAGTGGATATGTGTTTAAAATGATAGAAATTATAATATTTTTAAGCCACTACACAATTAACTTGCAAAAGCCCAACTAGTAAAAATCCCTAAATTTCATGATCGAAATGAACATATCTTACACCTATCTTACAAAAAGTAGGTATATGAAGCATCTTAAATAATCAGGCTTCGGACAAAATGTAAGACCCTGATGATGACATATATATACATCATTTCCAATATTTGACCTAGTTGTTAATCACAATACTGAATTAATCAAATGACATTGTAGTGTAGGTCATTAGAAAATAATAATAATAATAATAATAATAATAATAATAATACCATCGTTGTAGCATGGTTACTTACTTTTGCAGTATCAAACATGTTTACAACATATATATGGAAGTCCCTCTGGAGCCAAAGAACATCATTATCAGCTCCATGAAAGACCTGAAACATATGATAAGAAGCATAAGCATTGAAGCATTAATATCAAGATTACAACATATAATGTATATGTATGTATACATATGTATGTATGTATATGTATGTATATGTATATTATGTATATATGTGTATGTATATATATGTACGCGCGCGCGCGTGCGCACACGTGGAAGTTCCTCTTGAGCCAAGGACAATATCATCTGCTCCATAAAAGACCCAAAATATATAATAAGAAACATAAGCATTGAAACATGGATATCATCATATACCAGTTTGACTTTCCTACAGCCCACATCAGAACTACAGAAAAAACTAGAAGTAAATATGGAAGCATAGAAAAACACATAGGATTCATATTATTATAAGGGTATCATGCCTGGTCGTATATTATGATTTTTCATAGGCAAACTATTTGAAAGAGGCTAAAATTATCCATTTTTGTAAAAAAAGTCAAACTGTTACTAGTTAATGGTCGTCAGAGATGGGTAGGCAACAGGAAAACCAGCATATTACCACCGCATCAAATACATTTGCCTGATATGGGGGCAAGAATATGATTTTTTTTTTTTCCAAATCCATAAGCTCTGTTCCAGTGGACACAAGGAAAAACTAAGGCACCAAAAATGTCACCAGGAAGCACCAGCTGGCGGCTCACAGTTTTAGGTGCCCTACGGTTCTTACTTCCTTTATGATGCAATCAAGATAGAGCTAGAAGACCATGTTATTTTATTATCAAGGAGCTGTTCATATTATTGTTAATTAAGATAAACAGACCATGTTAAAATTCATAACGCAGAAATATCCATCACACTCATTTACCTGCAAACATAATAGGAATTAAGCTAAACCTCAAGGTGAACAGCATAAATTTTAATTGGATAAGGAATTTGCTAAATACAGAAACTTCCAAGCATACTTGCTCCATCCAAAAGCAATAGTATCAAAGTTAGACATCAGAGCCAAAAGTTTTAGAAACTAATACATTGATGGATATATACAGATAGAAGTTATGTAAAAAAAGTTATTCTGAAAGGTGTTGTTATATATTCTAAGAAGTAGTTCTTAGATGGAATAATAAACCAAAACTCAATAAATTCATGCATAGGATAATCTGCTATAAATCCCATGCCAGTGTCTCTAAATGTCTGCCTATTCCTTATATCATTTTAGGACAGAAAATGTCATAAAGACTACCTTGCAGATTGAAGGATCAGCAAAAACAGGGCGTAGGATGCCCATCACATCATGAAGAGCAATTGTATCAATCAGGAAATCTTCTCTTTCTATAGAGATCTGGTATGATCAATAAAATATATAAGCAACATTTACCAAAGAAGAAACATATATAAAATACTCAAATGCAGCTCAACATTACCTGCATTAGAGCAGTAAACCCCAGGAACGATCGAAGACTATGTTGCTCTGTATCAACGGCAAATACTTGTTCCTCACTTAGTAGCTTTGCAAGGTACTCTAATTGGTGTTCTGTGTCTATCCAGACATAAGAAGCACTCATATCTGAATACTCATGAGTGGTAATGAAATTTAATAGAGCAGGAGGGTTCTCCAATAATGAAGTGATCTCTTCTTCAAATGGATGCATCTTCAAAGAGACTTCTGACACAGATGTGAACAAGTCAAGAATATAAAATTGTTTAAACACAACTAGAAGTTATGCCACATCGATGTAAACAGCAAACTGATAATAGTGCAATGATTAGACATTTATTATATTTTATCCCATCCAATTGGACAGCTTGATGAATTTTGCTAAGCAGTTTGTCCTATATACAGCCATACTAGTAATCCCCAGTTAGAAAGACACAATATTTTGTACTTATCAACACTGTTGTTCTGCATGTGTCACCAATTTCTTTAGCAACATGGCGTCAAGCTCTGTGAAGATAGGTAATTGACATTATTCAATTTCCAAGGAGAATCTTTTACAAATACTTGGAAGGTCATTCCTCAAATTAAATAACTCAAATGTATGAGGGACATGCTGCAGATGTCAGAAAGAGAGATGCAAAATTGCCACATTCATTTTAGATTAAAACACAAAAGTGCTAACCTTGAACATACTGTGGACCCACCTAGATGACTTTCATTTCCCATATACTTGCATGCAGACCTAGCATTCCAATGTGAATGCTAAGAGAAAAAGGTCATCATCGCTATGTCTAGTAGACATCGCAAGCCATAAGCATAGTCTCCTTGAAAGCCAAATTCTTCTAGCCTAGATTGGACCTGATATAATCCTGCTGGACCAATCCGGTAATGTTTTGAATATCTATATTGCAATCCTTTTCCAACATAATTTGAAGTATATGAGCAACCAAATTTCATTCAGACACTTTTTTACCCTAAATTTGTATAGAGACTCACTTCCTTGTTCTTGCAGCCTAATCCACAATCATACTCCAAATTCAGCTAACCAAGATATTACATTATGACCATGTAATGCAGATTATAGAGGTCATAATCACTTTCAGATAATTTTTGGAAAAAGCAAATTAGTACTCTAAGCTGAAAAACCAGAATCTTTGAAGGTTACCTATAGCTAGCGCAAGAGATACCATAGCAAATTAGTACCAAGGAAGGAAATACCGAGTCAGTCGTGAGAAGTCTCCAGGTGTTCTCAGCAACCATTTCAGCCATCCTTTTCAAGTAATTATTGGAAACGGTGCGGAAAAGTCTAACCTTTTAAGAGAAAAAGCAAATATCCGGAATTTTTTTAGAGAATTTTTTAAGTATGAGCAATTTGATGTCAAAGCCGCAGATTCTTCATATGCAATCTTCAAATGAGGAATCAGTCAAGAGAGGATAAAGATTGAAGCTTTATAATCGAGGAAAAAAAGATTAAACTTAGAAAAATCAAAGATTAAACGCAAGATTTTTCATGAGAGACTAAAAGAATCTTCAAGAAGGTAAGTCTCATAGAAGAGCGGGCAAGAAGTCGAGTTACCTTCCTCCTTTTCCTCGCGCTTGAAATGCTTGAAAGGCGCGTAGGAGTTATCGGCTAAAACGCGCTTGAATCGGTTCTGGGGCTTGTCCTCGAACTCCGAGCAGCATCGCCAGCCGGCCGCCCTCCGCCTCCGCAGGCGCCGGTAGAGCGCCGCAACGACAAGGGAGACCGCCGCGGCGCATGCGATGGCGACGATCGCGTTGATCTTTTCTCGGGTCGCCATTGCCGGAGCTCTCAAAGGGGACTACGTCGTCCCAAGAACTGCGCTCACACTTGGTCACCTACTCTGGGTGGTCGGCCTTGGGAGCGGCCACGAAAGAAAGCAGAAGACGGAAAGGGGGAGAGGTGCCGACTTTTTATATTGCAATTTTATTTGATGTAGAACGTAAGGGCCGACTTCGGGGCCTGGGGCACCGCCTAACAGGCCAAAGCGAAGTGGAGGCAGCAGTGCGATGAGAATTACCAGACCACCATTCGGAGCGTGGAGAGGATCTCTCATGACCGGCCCAGCAACTTTTTCGAGTTGGCCCAGCAACAACCGGCCCTAATAATTTGGCCATCGTGGGAGTGAAAGTTCCTCCTGCTACGTATCACAGAACAGAAAATTTCTTAGATAGGCTTTATCTACCGCATATATCATAGAGCATAGATAAAACTAATGGAAGAGTGCCAATTCAGGATCTAATCCACACAGACAACATCCCACTCTTCCTCAACTCTAGTTAGTTTTCCAGCTATAAATGCAATTGAAATTCAAAATTGTGGCGAGAATTTAAAATTGAAATTAAAATGTCTATAACTAGCTTAGCCTCTCCCCTCGTCTTGTGCCGTCTCTAACGAGCTTTTTCTCATCTTGAACTCCTCTTCCTTCCCTCTGCATCTAATCTCTGTTGCTGCTGTCTCTCTCCCTAAGGAAGGATGAATCGATGATCGTAGACTATGTGACTAAGGACCAACCTTCAATGAATATTCAAGCTACTCTTGGCAGCGATTCTTCCATCAATTTCCTCTTTAGTGGTGGAGGCAACAAATGAACTTTTATTTGCTTTTGGTGCTAAACTGATGAATAATAATACTATTTAGATTCGCTGGTTTCAAATGAATGATGTTTGCATTTTTTTATTGAGAAATTGATGATGTACCATATAACTTGTCAAAATATGATGTTTTTTGTGGCTATTTGTCTGCCTAATTGATGAATAGATGAGAAACCTTTATCCCTGAGACAGAGTATGTTTCCCCATTCATTCTTAGTATTGGTTCTCTAAAATTAGTGTTGGACTTCTATACTTTTATTTAAATACTAATACATGGGATTATGTTTTGCTGTGAATTGTTTGATTTCACTGAGCATAGGGTTAAAATTGCAGTTTTGAAGTGTTACTCTCCGTAGGTTTAAGGAGGGTTGTGGATCTCTACCCCTATTATGTTTAACTATTCCAATATAATGGGGCTACTCCGCCAAACAAGTCATTCGGTTATAGGATGACAGTCCACTCTTAAGTGGGAACTTCTTGGTGTGCACTTAATAATTAACTTTTGAACTTCTTAATCCACTTGATGATTTCCTCTAAGTTTGGGAGTTTCATGCATCCCCTATCAAAGCCTCCTAATATCAATATTTATACTGCTGATTGTTGAATATACAACAAAGATATTCACAATCTGCTTGCTTATGTTTAACATTTTGTGCTATATTTGTTTCATTATATTTTCTGTTGTGGTCAAGGGCTCATAGCTCAGTATGCAATGTATTATCCATTCTGATCTATGGGCCTCAGTTTTATCTTTCTAGATTTCAATCCAAAAGATGCCTTATGGAGGAGAAAATATCTCATACCCTATAAGTCAGAGTCTTCCTTGACTTACAATCAATATGGGACTAGTGATGCCGTCCCTCCATCACCACAGTCATCTCAGTCAAGAAAAATTCTGGATATGAGCAGAAGGTGTATTATAGTCTGCTCGAAGGCACGTTGGCTCCATAGTGGGCGCTAATATTGCGATCAAGGGCTCATGCTCGATACGTTAGGTATTGTCCACTTTGGCTTATAAGTCTCATGGTTTTATCCTCTGAATTTCAATCTAAAAGATGTTTTATGAGAGAGAATGTTTCATCCTCTATAAGCAAGAGTTTCTCTTGACTCACAACCAATGTGAGACTAGTGATGCCATCCCTCCATTGCCATAAGGCTGTCTCTTCTGTAGCTTGGTGTTCAACCCTCTCAATCCTTACTAGCTGATCCTGTATATATATAGCCTCGGCCTCACTCTCCGAAGCCAGGCGACTCTTATTTTAAGGGAGTTTTTGGCTTCTTCCAGAGAGGCCTTGGCTTCTCTCAAAGCAATCTTTGTGGCATCAGTCTAAGACTTCTTAACCGCAAATTGCTCTTCCTACTATGCTAGAACTGTATGCAACTCTCTCTTGATTTGATCTCGCTTCTCCTTAGCCACTTGGAGAAGGTGACGGGACAAGCGAGCTTCTTCTTCTTAACTTGGGCCTACTGAAATAGGCCCTATGTCTTGAAGGCTCCATAAAGATCACCACCAGGTTAGAAGAGAAATATACCAAAGATAGTTAAAATCAGCACTTTATCGCAGTGGCATCCTAGAGATAGTCCTCGAAGAATCGTGCTAATAGCCTCTCCTTGTCGATCGAAAACACCTAACTCTTCTAGCAACTTCGCATAAGCCTCAGCATCGAACTGCTGATGGGAGGCTGGGAAGCATCTAAAAGAGTGGAGTGCTCTCTTCCGCTACATTTAGGGAACCACCCTCAATAGGAATTGCATCGGCCACAATAATCTCTATGATTTTGGAAGGAGGGGCAGCATATTTTTTCTTTGATTGCTTTTCTCTCTACTGCTATATAGCCTCGACAATGTCAGTATCCACAATGTCAGCCTCGATTGCAACAGCCTTGGGAGAAGGAGATAGGATGATCCTCCTCTTCTTCTCCTTCTTCTCCTTGGAGGACCAGCACCGGCTTGTCTCTCTAACTCCTCCTTGGAGAATATTAGACCTGCATAAACATAAAAAATAACATATTTTGGCCTTGCTACTTTGAGGTCGAACAAATAAATACTTGCACTAACCTTTGGGATTTGGACCTCCGAAGTACAACTTTCGAAGGAGATAGAAGTTCGGAGTACGGTGGCACCTTGAGCTGCTTTAACTAGGAATGGCATCGG
This sequence comes from Elaeis guineensis, assembly GCF_000442705.2. Classification (NCBI taxonomy): domain Eukaryota; kingdom Viridiplantae; phylum Streptophyta; class Magnoliopsida; order Arecales; family Arecaceae; genus Elaeis; species Elaeis guineensis. Next base: position 35,820,225 of record NC_025998.2, read on the forward strand.
ATCAGGTTTGGGACGGATTTCTAACTATCCAAATCTAAACCCAAATATCGAATAAACTATGCAAACACAACCCAAACATTATTAGGACTGGATTTTTTTTGCCCAAACTCGTCTCAATCGGATATCGAGTAATTTGAGTTTACCAGATCCAAACCTAATTGAGTTACATTGAGCATTTTTTTTTTATTTCTATCAACTATAAAGCTATACTATCATTCCACAAATCATATCTATCTTAGACAAATAAAATTTAACAATATTTAATTCTATGTTCAATCAAAATAAAATTCAAACTGCCTTAAGCAAATAAAATTCAATAATACTTAATTCAATAAAACTTAGTTTCATATTCAATCAAAATAAAATTTAAATACAATAAAAATTTAATGGATTAAGATATTCAACAACAATACTTAGTTCCAACATCTCTGATGGACTAACGACAGTGTCACTATTAACCAGATAAAAGAGACAACAAGATGGTGGATGGTGGTATGTGTGTGGCCGACTGGCCATATAGGACTGTGGGTGAGGAGGGTTTGGTTTGCCATTTTGTGCTTTGTACTTATGGGGTGGCGGCTGAAGGGAATAAAGGAAAAGAAGAAAGGGGGGAATGAATGAATAAGTTAGAGTTTTATAATTAGTAGGTGATAATTGATAAAATATATTTAATATAATATATATATTAAAATATTAAAATAATTCAGATCGGATTTGGATCGGATATTGAGTCAGGCACATAACTACCTAGTCCCAGCCTGAATCCAAAGTTAAGCATTCAGATTTTACCTAAATCCAGTCAATGTGTTAACTGGCTGACCCAATTAGGTCGGGTCGGTTGGGTACTCATGGGTTTGGATTTTATTGCCATCCCTAGCTTTACTTTACTATCAACTCTTCCAACTCTAATAGCTTCAAAAGATTCAGCAATGTAGATTTCAATAGTGATCGCCACTTGATCGAAAATTTTCATGGAGTCGGGTAGCACTCGAAGAAGAACTGACTCTTCTACTCATGAATGAAGGGTCATAAAGAAAAGTTTGTGATATTTTTTTAGGAGAAATGTACCATCAATCTCCACTATGGAAATACATCTTCACTTAAAAGAATGCTCGGAGCATTCTCACATGAAGAGATATTCCTCGGAGTAGGAGAAAATAGAAGAACACAACTAACCCAACAAAGAAGACAAACCCACCAGAAACCCTAGGTCAAGGAAAGAAGAAGATGATAACAACTACCACACTACCACAGCACTCTTCTACCCAGCAACATCAACTCCATCTTTGTGATCAAAAGGTGAGGTGAGTGGCGTCTACCTCTCCTATGCCATTTATAATACTGTTTGATGATAGTGGCCATTTGAATAAGTGGTCTGATCGGCTCATGTGTGTTGACATCTCGTTGGATACTGAACACCATCCATATCGACACTATCAAAATGTCCAATCATCATACTAAAAAACCCACACACCATGATATCCTCTCGAAAAATGAAGGTGAGTACACATCTCCCATAAATGTACACATCCGACCACTGACCTATGGCCCTTTAAGGTATAGCCTAGGTGGTGCATGATGTCAAAACCTCCTCTCTCATCTAGCACTCCGATCGAAGCACCAAAATCGAGCCTACGACCATCAGAGAATATGCTTCAGCATAGCCTCATTCCCAAAACCCTTATTAGTATTGGTCTCAAAGATCTAAAACTCGAAACCTTAGTATCCATGCTAACCGCCAATGCCATGATGAACACAAGAATTCTCTCTACTTTTTTTATCTGAGCTAAAAAGATGCCTCAACCTCGAATGTGAGGGATAAGTGATACATCCTAGGATGGACCATCTATCATGGCACTGACGATCCATTGGCAGTCAATCACATGTCCTTGGTAGAAAGTGATGGAGCAAATACCCAACCTCTGCCATCTAATCTTTTATGACCATTCTAGAGGAGTTTTAGAGTCTTCTATCCATAAGATGATAAATAGTTTATCCACTTGCTGCTCTACTTCCTCCTCCACCAAGTAAGATTCGTAATTTTAATAACTCTCAAACATGCACGTTGTTATTCCCTAACAGTCAGAGCACATCTTTACGATTGTTGCTCTCTGGCAGATGGTGCACATTTCTAAAAACGATAGGTATCTACCTTCGTATGTATAACTCTACTCTCCGAGACCCTCCAAATAAGTTAACACTTAGTTTGCATACTTATTCATAGAGATTGATGTCATATGAACTAGAATCTAACTCCATAGAACTCTAAGCTCTCTTTACTCCACCTTCAAGATCTCTATCCTCGGCATGGTGTCTTCCATCCTCCACTTTCTTACACCAATCCTCCACACTTCATACCAACACCACTTCTAAGCTCTATCAAAAGCATAGATCTTTTTTATTTGCTTCTATGAGAGACTGACTTAAATATCGGAGGATCTACCACCGAAGAATCCCCCAGCATGAGGATTTTTCTATCTTTGGTGTTTTTGCAAGATCCAGCTCAAGAGCTCAATCGAGGATTCGACATCAGCATTCAACTTGGAAGATCTCAACCAGTCATCCTACGGCCACCACTCACTCCTGGCTTTAGCTCAACAACTGGAGCCAGCTAGACTCCCTAGTGGCAATAGGTCTCACATCAATAATGAGTCAAGGAGGACTTTGGCTTATAGAGGATGGAGCCTTCTCTCTCCCATAAGGTGCCTTTTGGATTGCAATTTAGAGAGACAAAACTGTGAGGTCCATAGGCTAGAGTAGATAATATCTCACATGCCAAGCCATGAGCCCTTAACTACAATATTTCTTATTTACACTGTCATCTGAAACATTTAGCATAGAATTTTAACTTATATATGGAGCCAATTATGTAGAATGTCTAACATGTGTTTAGCTTGAGTCTTAACTTAAGTATTATAAGTTATAATTTTTTTATTGCAATGTATGAAAGCTTTAAAATTCCATTAGCTATGTCTTAATGAAAATTGATTCCCTCCTAAAGCACATGGGATGCATTCCTTTGGTTTCTGAACAATGGACCCTGCATTTTTAAATGGAATTAGAATTGCCTCACATATAGTTTATCTTATAATTTATCTTCTATACTCATTTGGGTCATAACTAAAATGATCTTGCAGCCAAACCTGCACTACCATTAGACCATTTAAAGGTCTACAGTTTTTGCCTCAAAGAAAAAGCCTACGATGCAAAAATTCAGCAAATACATGATCACGCCACATAAGAAATCAAGTGTTATAAAAACTCATAGAATTTCATTCGAGAGGTTTGTTCTTTGGAAGAAAACATGCCTTTTTGCTATGTTTAATGAAACAAAGTATCTTGCCAATGCTCACTACTCTCCATTGCCTTTGGAATGTTGATAAACTTCACCATCTTATTAATAATTGCATTGCCTATAGTCCTTCTTCAAATATCCTATTAGCAATATATTGCCCTAAATAAATGGTTCAATAGATAAACAATTGACAAGTATTAGTTGCATGGTCAAACAAGTTAGAACTTGGAGGCTTCTTTTGTACTGTTAGAAACCAAATATGTGGTAGTTTCTTTGGAGCATCGTAAAGTGATAGAACTTAGAGGCTTTCACTCATGGCTCGATGACTCCAATAGTAATATGAAAGATTGTTCATTATATCAAAATATAAAATCAATGCAATAAAAAATTATGATTCAAAATTACCCATGTTAGTGTAGCGAAAATTTAGTGCAGGGGCAAAATGGTAATTTTAAAACTTTTTCAAAATTACTATTTTACAGTGAAATTATTAATTAATCTCATTAATTAATACTAATTAACCCTACACTAGGATCTAAATATGATACAACAGCATGCATTTAAATTTGAAATTCAAATTTGAATCAGTAAACCTTTTACAGTACTGTGTTCAGAATACATCACCTTTTGCGGGTAGTCGATCACCGCAATCAGATCACCGTCGGAGGGCTCTGATCGTCACGTCATAGCCACACAAATATCTAGCCTCTGCGGATCGTCCACACGAAGCTCCCGTCTAATCAGCTCCTCACGAATGCTAGTTCGTGATTTCACCCTTTTGATGGCAGATGTTGATCGAACTCCTTCGATCAATGTGTGCTGACTCTTCAGATGCTCTGGATCATTTGCACGATTGCTTGAGAGGCTGATGGATCTCTCCCTGAAATTTGATGGACTCACGACACTCGTGGCACACCAATCTCACTTCCCAAATCCTAGGTAGAAACCCTAGGGTACACACTAGAAACCCTGCGCTCAATTTTCTTTCTTTTCTTTCTTTTTCTCTCGGAAGGTTTTGGACCTTCACCTTGCGCACAAACTTGCCTCACGCCCAAAAGTTTCTCTCCTAAAATTTTTTGCACACGTCCCACCTTTCTCCTCTTTTTAAAACAACATCGAACGTGTCTTATCCGCGTGAGAGGATAAAGATAAGTTGTTGCACATTTGAATTCAAATCAAATTTGAATTCAAATGCAAAACCAACTCATCCCTATCCACTTGTGCGTGAGAAGAGAAGGGGCGTGAGTTGATTTGTGCATGGAGAGTTTACATGAGAAATATTTTTTCGTGTAAAATATGGGGCGCACAAGATAAGACCATGGTGCATGGATTAGTTGGTTGCTCATTCAAATTCAAACTTTCTTCTGAATTTGAATGGCCAACCAACTTATTTTTATCCAGATATTTGGCACACAAGGGTGGACGTGGGATGGCTTCTGCGTGGAGAAAATTCATGAAAAGTTGCTTCTCGTGAATGTAAATATGCACAGAAGAAGTGAGGTGGCACAGGGAGAAAAGTCAAAGTGGTTTGAACCTAATTGAGCCAACCTAATCTAAATAAGTTAAGCACAATTAGAATAAATTAAATCTAACTTAATTAGGCTTAATGAGGTTCAATAAAATCCTAATCAAATTAGAAATTAACTAAACCTAATCCCTGATCAAATCAGGGACTAAACCACCTTAGCGATTAGGTCAACATTTAACCTAATCAGGTCAATCCAAACTGAATCCAATTCAATTGGACTTGATCCAAAAATAATTACTCAATCAAATTGAGTTAATTAGCGATCAAATCACTAATTAAACCTCTCATAAATATTGAGTCCAAATTCGATGGGCAATCAGGCATCAGAGACCATCGATATGAAACCCTGATCAAAGAGTTCAAATTTCAAATTCAAAATTTCAAATTCAAAATTTAAAATTCAAAATTTTGATCTCGATACCCAAAATATGTGGAACTCATGATCAGAGAATCCTAATTCTCAATCATAGAGTTTCAGACACATAAGACTCATAATCAGCCATCTGATCAGAAAGGAACCACTAATGTGTGTGACCCCGCAGGTTCGAATCTAAGCCGGTAGCACAGGAACTAATTCCTGTACTAATCGAAGTGACCATCTAGCAATGGTACCCGACGATCGGATAGGTCGAATAATCGCAATCGCAACATTCAGAACCTACGTGAATATGGTTACCGTATAATTTATCCCTTTTGACCCCTGTGTTTAGGATGACTCAAGGTTAAACTGTCAACCCTGATGATATCATCCGAATCGTGCTCAACTCAATTAGTCCTGTGACTCCTCACTAGGACTACCCTGGCCAAGGTTTTGCTAAATTGAAACACGACTGTACACAGCTCCTAAACTGGAGTAGTCAATCCCATCTTGACACACGCACCGACAAGTCAAGTACTTGACTACACCCAGCAGCCTTCCATCATTGAATTAGAAATTCAGGTAGTCCAGTGCCTAAGTGCAGTGAGTTGCTTGCAAGTCACCGTGGTGGTCTCAGGTCGGAGGGACATTTATACCCATATCCCATCGGAGCAAATCTTGACAGCAGAAATAGCTCCGGAGTTGGTCACGTTCAGTGCAGATGTACCATTACATCTCACCTGTATGCCATACCAGTGTCTCCACACTCTTTGGTTACGAGGACAACCAACCCATATGGCACACAACGACCTATGCTCGATAAACGTTGTCGTCCTTGGTAATAACGTATCATTTGATCGCGAACATGTTTAAAGACTAAGCGACAAATCCTCCTTTGTCGAGTCTAAATAGTCCTAAGGACTTCACCACAACACAGGAGTTCATTAGAAGATGAAACATTTGTGATAAAAAAATATCAAAATAATTTTTATTTATTTATAATTCATGTACTAATACAAAAGAAGCACAACCGTCAACAGGCTGACGATTGACTTTGGGACACTATTTCCAACAATCTTCCACTTGGCCTAAAGCCTATCGGTGCAGTATCTAATACCCATCTTCGACTTGTAGTCGTTGAACTCCTTCACCGCAATGGCTTTAGTGAATGGGTCGGCCAGGTTCTCCTTCCCCTCGATCTTCTGAAGGTCGACGTCACCTCGATCCACGATCTCCCGGATGAGATGGTAGCGGCGCAGAATATGCTTCGTCCGCTGGTGTGCCTTTGGTTCCTTCGCCTGAGCAATGGCTCCAGAGCTGTCGCAGTAGAGCAGAACTGGACCAACAAGGGAGGGTGCTACTCCGAGCTCGGTGATGAATTTCCTCAGCCATACCGCTTCTTTGGCAGCATCTGATGCAGCAATATACTTCGCCTCGCATACTGAATCAACCACAGCGTGTTGCTTGGAACTCTTCCAGCAGACAGCCCCACCATTAAGGGTAAAAATAAATCCTGACACACTCTTGCTATCATCGCGATCAGACTGGAAATTAGAGTCTGTAAACCCTATAAGTCTCAAGTCTGATTTACCATATGTAAGCCACTGGTCCTTAGTATTTCTTAAATACTTCAGGATGGTTTTAACAACCTTCCAGTGATTCTCTCCTGGATCAGATTGGTATCTACTCACTACCCCTAGTGAGTATGCCACATCTGGTCGTGTACATGTCATGGCGTACATGATAGATCCCACTGCTGAAGCATATGGAATCCTACCCATACGCTCTCTCTCTTGAGGTGTTGTCGGACAATCCCTCTTTGAGAGAGAAATTCCATAGCCTATCGGTAGATAGTCTTTCTTGGAATTTTTTATGCTGAACCTTTTCAGCATAGTATCAATGTACGTGGACTGAGATAAGCCAAGCAACTTTTTGGATCTATCCCTATAGATCCTCATCCCTAGGATGTAGGAAGCTTCTCCCAGATCCTTCATGGAGAACTGTGATGATAGCCAAATCTTTATTCCCTGTAATGCAGGGACATCATTCTCGATTAAGAGAATGTCATCCACATACAATACAAGAAATACTACTACTGGATCATTAGCCCACTTATAAATGCAGGGCTCTTCTCCGTTCTTAACGAAGCCATACGTTTTGATCGTCCTATCAAAACGTATGTTCCAACTCCGAGATGCCTGCTTAAGTTCATAAATGGACCTCTGTAGCTTGCACACCTTAGACTTATCTGTGGATGTGAACCCTTCAGGTTGTATCATATACACCTCTTCGTCCAGCTCTCCATTTCGAAAAGCTGTCTTCACATCCATCTGCCAGATTTCATAGTCCAGATGGGCAACTATCGCAAGCATAATCCGAATGGATTTGAGCATTGCCACAGGAGAAAACGTCTCGTCATAGTCTATACCATAACGTTGACGATATCCCTTGACAACCAGACGGGCTTTATAGGTCTCCACCTTTCCGTCTGTGCCCCTCTTCCTTTTGAAGACCCACTTACACCCTATGGGTTTTACTCCTTCGGGTGGGTCAACCAATGTCCACACATCGTTGACCTTCATGGACTCCATTTCGGATTTCATGGCCTCTAGCCATTTTTCAGAGTCAGATCTCTGTATTGCATCCATGTAGGTGATCGGATCCTCATCGTTTTCATCAAGTTCGACAGGATCACCATCCCGGATCAAGAAACCATAGTATCTGTCCGGTTGATGTGGTACTCTATCAGACCGCCTTAAGGGTGCATAATCAATGGGCTCTGGATATGATCTAATCAAATCCGGTTCAGGTTCAGTAACATGTGTCGGTTTTTCTACCTGTCGAACTTCGTCAAGTTCGACCTTAGAGGCAACAGTTTTTTCACTAAGGAACTCCTTTTCTAAAAAAATTGCCTTAAGGCTGACAAACACCTTTTACTCATCAGCAAGGTAGAAATAATACCCTTTGGTCTCTTTTGGGTACCCAATAAAATTACACTTGTCAGACCTAGGTCCAAGCTTGTCTGTAATTAAACGTTTAACATAAGCCGGACAACCCCAAACCCTAAGGTGCGAGAGTACTGGCTTACGTCCTATCCATATCTCATATGGCATTTTGGCTACAGACTTACTCGAAACTCTATTTAGAAGGTAACAAGCCGATTCGAGCGCATATCCCCAGAGGAAGATCGGCAGACCAGCAAACCCCATCATGGATCGAACCTTGTCTAATAGGATCCGATTCCTCCTTTCAGACACACCATTATGCTGTGGTGTTCCAGGAGGAGTCCACTGAGAGAGAATCCTATTCTTCTCTAGATACGTCAGAAACTCATTGGAAAGGTATTCACCTCCTCGATCAGATCGAAGAGTTTTAATACACTTCCCAGTTTATTTTTCTACCTCATTTCAGAATAGTTTGAACATTTCAAATGATTCCGACTTATGCTTCATTAAATAGACATACCCATACCTAGATAGGTCGTCTGTGAAGGTTATGAAGTAGAAAAATCCACCTCTTGCACTTGAGCTCATGGGTCCACATACATCAGAATGTACCAGACCTAAGAGTTCACTGGCTCGCTCACCTTTTCCAGTAAAAGGTGACTTGGTCATCTTCCCAAGAAGACAGGACTCACAGATTGGAAGTGATTCACAATCACTAACTTCAAGAATTCTTTCTTGAGCCAACCTGTTTATCCTGTTCTTATTGATATGACCTAGCCTACAGTGCCAAAGGTAGACTTCTGACACATTATCTATTCTAGAGCATTTACCGAAGTTTTGAACTACATTAACAGGCTGTGATAGTAAGTAAATTCCATTACTTAATTGTCCAACAAATATTGTAACACCATTCAAAATGATATTGCAAATATTTCTTTTTATTAAAAAATCATAACCGTACATGGCCAAAAGGTCTACAGAAATAATATTTAATAAAAAACTTAGACAATAGTGACATTCACTCAGAATTACATTACGAGAATTGATTATAAGACTCATGATTCCTAAAGCTAGAACTGGAACTTTGCTTCCATCTCCAACGTTCAGGAACCTCTCGCCTTCATCAAATCTCCTACTGACCTGCAGACCCTGCATCGAATTACAAATATGATAAGGGCTTTCGGTATCCAATACCCAGGCAGTAGTGTCACAAATCAAAAAGTTGCAAGGAGTTATCATATAATTACCTTGCTTCTTCTTTGGCCTGTTCGGGTCCAGGGAGGCAATGTATTGAGGACAGTTCCTCTTCCAATGCCCCTGCTTCTTGCAAAAGAAGCACTCCACCTGGCTCTGGTCGTGCTTGCGCTTCTTGGTCTGACCCTGTGCTACTGTCCCAGCATGAGATTGCACCTTCTTATTTTTCTTCTTCTTGTTCTTCTTCCCCTTCCCAAAGGGTTGACGACGAGAAGAAGACCCTCCCACTACATTCACCAACTCCTTATGGAGTTGGTGATCCTTCTTAAAGTTCTGCAGCAACCCCAATAATCCGTGGTAGTTTACTGCAGGCTTTGTCATTCAAAAATGAGTAAGAAATGGGAGGAAGGACTTGGGCAAGGAATTAAGGATCGCATCCTTATCGAGCTGCTCGTGCAGAGGAAAGTCCAATTTGCTTAGGCGCTCAATCATCTCGATCATGTACAGTACATGATCAGTGACTGAAGCCCCATCCCTCATCCGAGCATTGAAAATGGCACAACTAGTTTTGTGCCTTTCAACATCGTCAGACGTGCCAAAGGAGTCGTTCAACATTTGAAGCATCTCCTGTGGCTGGGCATTCTCAAACCTTCGGCTGAACTCGTCATTCATTGCTGCCAGCATAATACATCGAACGGTGGTGCGGTCATTGAGCCACTTCAAGTAAGTGTCTCGGATCGCCTTACTAGCGTTTGGAGCTGGCTCCTCAGGTGCTGGATCCGTTACTACATAAAGGATCCGCTCATGCTCAAGGACGATTTTCAATTTTCGATACCAGCTATCGAAATTGGGTCCCATGAGCTTGTCATTATCTAATAATGACCGAAGCGACAGGGTAGTGGCCATAGCTGTATAAAGGAAAACGAGACCTCTATTAGTACATAAATTAATACTAAAGACTTGAACTTTAGTCTAAAGTTTTTTTCAATATTTTTACGAACTGGTAGCCTCATCCTCCAATTCGAGGAATTATTTTAATTCCTTAATGGGTACTAGAATCCACACAGACTACACACGAGCCCAACTTTGGTTGGTCAACCCATGTGCATCTATGGGTAGGTTCTTAACCAGTTGTTTCTCTAAACAACTTCTAGTAATTGATTTTGCCCCAGAACCTAATCAGTAGGCTTTGGCCTCCACTGAAAAGATCTGGTTAGGTCCAACCATTAACATGACTTAATTTAGTGAATCAGATCAATAAATGATCAGGCCCGATTTTGGCCGGCCAACCTAACGACCATCAGAAAGACTCAATCAAATTATCATATTATGAATAATAATTCCATTAGCCAATGAGCACCAGGCCTTTGGGCCTCCAATGATCATTGAACTAATGGACTCATTATCACTCACTTAATGGGAGGCTATGACTTAGTTATCATTATAACTTAATCATTTTAGGGACCTAATAATTTTGAGGATTTTATTAAAGAATAGTAGAGAAGAAATCATCCAGCCAATTTCAATCCTCCCACTGACTTCACCAAGTCAGATTAAAAAAGGATTTAATTAAAGCTGGCATTAGGAGCACCTAAATCAGTCACACTGATTTACCTAATGACATGGGTGAGCTCTAATCACCAAGTGATCTAATCAAAAACTAACTTACCAGATTGGCTAGGTAAGTGAGATCAGTGGTGGGGATTTGCCATTAACTCGTCAATGATCGAATCAATGCGAGTAGCTCCCGCTTAAGAACCACTGGTCAAAACTACCGAACTTACCTTAGACACCAACCGGTTCATTAGTTTTAATTTTGATCAACTTAGTAAATAGGGCTCCACCGCGTAGCCATGAATTAAGTCTATCTTGGTCTAGTTAAAGACATGGACCCATTCAACTACAACTATTGAAGTTGAGTCTAGAGTATCCTTGATCTAATCTAATTCAACTTTTGATTAGATTTGACCAATTACTCCATTTAGTCCATTTTTTAAGCTAACCTTAGGTCTAACCCAATTATGGACCTAATTCATCTAACCCATTGACCCACAAGTTTATGCAATTGTCTTAGGTCTTAATTCACAATTCTAGACCTACTAGACAACACTTAATTCTTTTAATTAAGTACTTGGGCTGATGGGTCAGGGTTTGGCATTTCGAAAATAATTTTCAAATTTTGAAAGATTTTATTTTTTTTGTTCACCAAATGTGTTGACTCATTTCACAAACAGGTCAGCACAATTCATAAACAGCAATCCTATTGCTCATTTCATAACAGAAAATAACTCAAAATAAATCATAAATTTTTTTTTAGATCTAATCTAACACATTCATGATAAATTTTATAATTAAGTCATTTCGCTGCTTCATCGGCATGGGATATAATTGCATCGGCACCCCTACCGCCATAGGAGACCCCGTCGAATGGGAATAGAGGGCCTTTAAACCCTACTATTCTCCTATGACCGGATGGCCATGGCAACCAACCCAATTAGATTACTTGCTACCCATTTCAAAATTTAAATTTTAAATTTTAAATTTTAAATTTCAAATTTTAAATTTTAAATTTCAAATTTGAGATTTCAACCAAATTTCAAATTTTGAATTTCGAATTTTCAATCTTTGAATTTTAAATTTTGAATTTTGAATTTCAAATTTTAAATTTCGAATTTCAAATTTCAAATTTCAAATTTAAGATTTCAACCAAATTTCAAATTTCAAATTTTGAATTTCAAATTTAAAACTTCTAACAAATTTCAAATTTTAAATTTTAAATTTCAAATTTTTTTAAATTTCAAATTTTGAATTTTGAATTTTAAATTTAAACTTATAGATTACACCTTAATCTATGTATGCATATGTATATCATATTCTAGAACCATGCTCTGATACCATTTGTAGCGAAAATTTAGTGCAGGGGCAAAATGATAATTTTAAAACTTTTTCAAAATTACTATTTTATGGTAGAATTATTAATTAATCTCATTAATTAATACTAATTAACCCTACACTAGGATCTAAATATGATACAACAGCATGCATTTAAATTTAAAATTTAAATTTGAATCAGTAAACCTTTTACAGTACTGTGTTCAGAATACATCACCTTTTGTGGGTAGTCGATCACCGCAATCTGATCATTGTCAGGGGGCTCTGATCGTCATGTCGCAGCCACACAAATATCTGGCCTCTGCGGATCATCCACACGAAGCTCCCGTCTGATCAGCTCCTCACGAATGCTAGTTCGTGATTTCACCCTTTTGATGGTAGATGTTGATCGAACTCCTTCGATCAATGTGTGCCGACTCCTCGGATGCTCTGGATCATTTGCACGATTGCTTGAGAGGCTGATAGATCTCTCTCTGAAATTTGGTGGACTCACGACACTCATGGCACACCAATCTTACTTCCCAAACCCTAGGTAGAAACCCTAGGGTACACACTAGAAACCCTACGCTCAATTTTCTTTCTTTTCTTTCTTTTTCTCTCAGAAGGTTTTGGACCTTCACCTTGCGCACAAACTTTTCTCACGCCCCAAAGTTTCTCTCTTAAAATTTTTTGCGCACATCCCACCTTTCTCCTCTTTTTAAAACAACATCGAACGTGTCTTATCCGCGTGAGAGGATAAAGATAAGTTGTTGCACATTTGAATTCAAATCAAATTTGAATTCAAATGTAAAACCAACTCATCCCTATCCATTTGTGCATGAGAAGAGAAGGGGCATGAGTTGATTTGTGCGTGGAGAGTTTACACGAGAAATATTTTCTCATGTAAAATATGGGGCGCACAAGATAAGACCATGGCGCATGGATTAGTTGGTTGCTCATTCAAATTCAAACTTTCTTTTGAATTTGAATGGCCAACCAACTTATTTTTATCCAGATATTTGGCACACAAGGGTGGGCGTGGGATGGCTTCTGTGTGGAGAAAATTTATGAGAAGTTGCTTCTCGTGAATTTAAATATGCACAGAAGAAGTGAGGTGGCGCAGGAAAAAAAGTCAAGGTGGTTTGAACCTAATTGAGCCAACCTAATCTAAATAGGTTAAGCACAATTAGAATAAATTAAATTTAACTTAATTAAGCTTAATTAGACTCAATAAAATCCTAATCAAATTAGAAATTAACTAAACCTAACCTCTGATCAAATCAGGGACTAAACCACCTTAGCGATTAGGTCAATATTTAACCTAATCGGGTCAATCCAAACTGAATCCAATTCAATTGGACTTGATCCAAAAATAATTACTCAATCAAATTGAGTTAATTAGTGATTAAATTATTAATTAAATCTCTCATAAATATTGAGTCCAAATTCGATGGGCAATCAGGCATCAGAGACCATCGATATGAAACCCTGATCAAAGAGTTCAAATTTTAAATTCAAAATTTCAAATTCAAATTTTAAAATTTAAAATTTTGACCCCGATATCCAAAATATGTGGAACTCATGATCAGAGAATCTTAATTCTCAGTCATAGAGTTCCAGACACATAAGACTCATAATCAGCCATCTGATCAGAAAGGAACCACTAATGTGTGTGACCCCGCAGGTTCGAACCTAAGCTGGTAGTACAGGAACCAATTTCTGTACTAATCGAAGTGACCATCTAGCAATGGTACCCGACGACTGGATAGGTCGAATAATCACAATCGCAACATTCAGAACCTACGTGAATATGGTTACCGTATAATTCATCCCTTTTGACCCCTGTGTTTAGGACGACTCAGGGTTAAACTGTCAACCCTGATGATATCATCCGAATCGTGCTCAACTCAATTAGTCCTATGACTCCTCACTAAGACTACCCTGGCCAAGGTTTTGCTAAATTGAAATACGACTGTACACAGCTCCTAAACTGGAGTGGTCAATCCCATCTTGACACACGCACCGACAAGTCAAGTACTTGACTACACCCAGCAGCCTTCCGTCATTGAATTAGAAATTCAGGTAGTCCAGTGCCTAAGTGCAGTGAGTTGCTTGCAAGTCACCGTGGCGATCTCAGGTCGGAGGGACATTTATATCCATATCCCATCGGAGCAAATCTTGACAGCAGAAATAGCTCCGGAGTTGGTCACGTTCAGTACAGATGTACCATTACATCTCACCTGTATGCCATACCAGTGTCTCCACACTCTTTGGTTATGAGGACAACCAACCCATATGGCACACAACGACCTATGCTCGATAAATGTTGTCGTCTTTGGTAACAACGTATCATTTGGTCGCGAACATGTTTAAGGACTAAGCGACAAATCCTCCTTTGTCGAGTCTAAATAGTCCTAAGGACTTCACCACAACACAGGAGTTCATTAGAAGATGAAATATTTGTGATGAAAAAATATCAAAATAATTTTTATTTATTTATAATTCATGTACTAATACAAAAGGAGCACAACCGTCAACAGACTGACGATTGGCTTTGGGACACTATTCCCAACAGTTAGATTAGGGGAAGGATCACGAAAGCTTGCAATTTTGATGTAAAAGTATTATTTCTCCCACCTAAGGCCAAGTAAAATTAGAAATCTATTATAGCAATCAGTTATTAGTTATTTGCATGTGCACAAGTGAATTAAGCCTTTAAGAAGCCATATTAATTAAAAATATATTCCTTACGATGGCATTGGTGCTATAGAAGTATATATTGGAGGAAGATAATTTGGCAAGCAAACATTGTTTGATAGCATGGGATACACCTGGAAATAAAAGATATCCTTTTACTTGATAGTAAAATAATTTCAATTTCAAAGAAATACAAAAAAACCTACATACACTATAAGAACTGAAAGTATTAGCGGACACAATAATGATGACATGAAATATTGTCACTACTTCTAAGTTTTTTAATAATGATGTTGATATTTCTTACTAATATCGAGTATAATAGTAACGATATATAATATTGTCACAATAGGTTAAGTAGTAGTGACAACATATTACTGGTTACTAAAAAGTCATCGTGAGTAGTATATTTTTTGTAATATCATTACAAGTCATTACAAAAGTTATGCTATTTGTGATAATATATCATGCACCACTAGAAAGCCATCACTAATGGTACATTATTCGTGACAACATTTTATATTGTCACAAACATAGATACTATTTGTAATGACACATAGTGCATCACTAAAAAGTCATCATAATTAGTATAGTATTTATAATAATATCAAATATTATCCCCCAAAAGGATACACTTAGCTATAATATGTAGTGTGTTACTATAAAATCGTCATGACTAGTATATTAGTTGTGACAATATAAGATGTTGTTACAAAAAGTATACTATTTATGATGACACATAGTGCATTACTAAAAAGTGGTTATGATTAGTAAATTATTTGTGTAATAATAAAAATATTGTTACAATCTATCCCAAAAAAATTATTACAAAAAAAGATTTTATTTGTGATGACACTTAGTAGGTTACTTAAAAGTTGTCATGATTAATATATTATTTGTGACAACATATGATATCATCATAAATTATAATGTTTATGATGATACATAATGTGCCACCAAAAGTCATCACTAAAAGCATATTATTTGTAATGATATACAATGTGTCACAAATAATATTCTCATTAATAGTATATTATTAGTGACAAGTGAAGCTAAAATCTTTAGAAGTAAAGTAGAGCAAATATTACCATCAGACTAAGTTCACTCCTAGTTTACTAATCATAATTTGTCAATAAGTAGTAGATGTTGAGCATGAAGTAACTAATTGACTACTCAGTTATCAAATGCATGCAATTCAAATATGGATTGAAGATAACTCTTCCACTATCATAATATAGATTCATGCAAGAAAGAAAGGAAAGGAGGCATTCAACCCTTCACTAAAGGATCCTATCATCCGATCAAGGATGGAAAGAAAAGATAGAAGAATTGGTAAAAGCAGGATTTTTATATCTCTATTTATTTCATGGATCATCAAAAAATTGAATTATGGATTTATATTCATAAAGGTGAGATATGTCCTTACTCAAGCTTGGATTGGATTCATCTTCATAATTTCAATATGATTTACTTTTCTTAAAATAAATATGACTAGTAGAAATAAACTAGAAATGGTTAAATTATACAGATGACAAATTTCAATTTCTATTTCAACTTTGCCTTCTAGTGCTCCATTCGATTCTTCTCGGGTTAAGAGATATGCTTAGTTAAAATCTTATTCAAAAGAAAATTTTTTGATTTGGTCAGCCCATTTTGGATCCTAAATGATGAAATTTGGGCTCAGTTGCTGGGGTGCTATGCTCTTTAAGGGGTAGCATAATAGCATATATCTCACAAAACTATCCAATTTTTTTTAAAAAAAATCATCAAAATCATACATCATAGGATCAAGTTGTGATCTCCAAAAATTTAGCTCATGACTTGACTTTTTATATGATTTATCTTGCTTCTAGATCCTATCCATCTCTACCTGTAGTATCTAAAATGGTCTACATCAAGTCTTGTGATCCCCTCGGATCATATCATGTATGATAACTCAATCTTATGAGTCCTTATATATTATTTATCCTTGAGGTTCAGCTATAGTTGTCACTTATTTTTTTTATTAGGCTTTTATTGGTTTTAGTTTATGTCCAACCTAATAAGAGATCAAGGAAAAGGGCTTAGATTTTAGGAGTCTAATCTGTTTAACCCATTTATCATATTTAATATTCAAAGCAGATCGGGTCGGATAAACAGATTGATCTATATACCCTTTAAATGATAAAAAGGGTGTGTGTGTGTGTGTCTGATGAGTACTGAAAATATATCAATAAAAGCATTGATTTGTAAAATAATTTATCTTTATTCCTTAAGAATTGATGCTTTTATATATCTTTTATAGAAAATATGTCGCTAATGAAAAGAGCCCAATTTGTAGGTTAAAATGAAGAAAATTTGAAGTAAATCGGACTTAAAATGGATTTCGAATGAAGACTCAAACCTAAACTGAAAAATTAGCCAAAAAATACTCAAAAATCAGCCCAAAATTGCTTCCGATGTATGTTGGATCATCCGCTCGATCTATAGAATCAGAATTATGATCTACAGAATAGGTGCTGGACTACAGTCATGGTGATGGCTGGCTGAAGGAGGTGTGCATTGATCAACAGCTGAGAATCAATTCAAGGGCTAATCCCATGATTGTGGTTGATGCTGGTTGAGAATTAAACCAAAGAAGGGCTGATTTGCGTGATCGGGCAGCCCAGAACCACCTGATCACTAGATCCCAACCAGCATCCTTCCTGACTTGATTTAAGCTTGATGAAGTAATTTTTTGGACTGATTTGAGGCATTCAATGCAGATCCGACGGCCAGGAAGCTGTGATATGGGATAAATACGAATTTGAAGGCTTTTGGGACTTCGTTTTCTATCAAAATTTGAGAAAAAATTTATCTATAAATAGAGAGATTCGAAAACAAGAGAATATACAGAAAAATAGTAGAGAAATATTATAGAAAATAAAAAAAAATTAAAAAAATATAAGGATCCAAAGAGAAGAAGTAGAGAAGCTCAGTTTGCTCCATGGAGTATGAATGAAGAAGGATAGGTCATTAACCATCTTCCCAACGAGACTGCACCAATCAACTTCAGATCTTTGTTATATTTTTATTTTATTTTATTATATTTTTAAATTTTTTATAATTAAATTTTAATTTTAATTAATATAAAATTTATTTTATTATATTTTTAAATTTTTGCTCTTTATTTTTATTACAAATAGATGCTAAGATCTAGTTAGTAGATCTTAGGATCAATTTATTTTTATGCTCTTTAAATTCTTATTCTTTATTTTTATTGTAAGTAGAAGCTAAGATCTAAATAGTAAATCTTAGTATTAAATTTATTTTTTTGCACCATTTAATTTCTATCTTCTATTTACAATTTTATTTTTATTTTTTTTAAAAAAATTAAAGATTTCAAATTAGCACTGTCTTCTCTATGGATTCTGTTGGTGCAAAAATCCGCCTGCGCCGGAGAAGCTGGAGTTGAGGAAGCCGCGGTCGCTGCCGGGACCTGCAAGGGAAGTCTAAACCGGAGGTGGGGTTGCTCCGGCAAGACCCTCCGACGCTCAAGTCAGTTCTCTGCCTCAACAAGAATGGAGTGCTCGAACGGAGAATTTAGCAGAGTTTTGAGATAAGGCAAAAGAGCTTAAAAAATAACGTATCTGAGTCCCTCCTTTTATAGGTGGGGGAGGCAACGGACTGATGGCGATGTGTGTAACCGCCTGGTAGTGGGCCGCCCATGGTCAGGAGAATTGATTGCGAAAGATAATGGAGCAGACACGTGACCATCGTCATATCCCGCCACATAGGGCCTGTAGCAGGTAGTGGGGCGGCGTCCGTTACTGCTAGTTGTCAGCGAGTAGTGGGATCGTGCAGCACCTGCCGCGGGGAGCGGAGCAGCATCATAGCTGTTGACACAACCTGTCAGAGAGTAGTGGGATCGTGCAGCACCTGTCGCAGGGGGAGGTGGAGCTGCGTGGAATCCGCTACAGGAAGTGGAACAGGATCATGGCAGTTATTGTTATCTGCCAAGGGACACAGATCTGTTGATCAAGGCTCGGCAGTGGTCGGAGTTCGGCCTTTGTGGGAATCCGGGAGGAGTCTGCCTGCGGCTGTAGTTGTTGGCGTCAGGGATGAGGTTCGGCTCCCTTAAGGCTCGGCTCCTCCAGCAATTGGTACCGAGAGCGGAGCCCGGGCGGAGCTACAACTGCTGTCGATGGTGGAGCCCGGCTCCCGTAGGAGTCCGGGCGGAGCTGCACTTCTGATGGCGGCGGAGCCCGGCTCCCGTAGGAGTCTGGGCGGAGCTGCGCTGCAAACAAAGTCAAGGGTGAAGTCCGGCTCTGATAGGAGTCCGGATTGAGCTTACCAGCAGTTGATACTTGAGAGCGGAGCCCGGCTCCCGTGGGAGTCCGGGCGGAGCTGTTCTGATGAAGGCGGCGGAGTCCGGGCGGAGCTGTGCTGATGGCGGCGGAGCCCGGCTCCTGTTGGAGTCCGGACGGAGCTGTGCTGATGTCGTCGATGGAGCCCGGCTCCCGTAGGAGTCCGGGCGGAGCTGTTCTGCTGTTGATGGAGGAGCCCGGCTCCCGTAGGAGTCCAGGCGGAGCCGTTCTGCTGTTGAATTCAGCTGCGGGTATTTTATACCCAACACCAGTCCCTCTACTTCCGAGTTTGAATTTCAAGTGAAGGAAGTACACAGAGAGAGATGCGCGCAGCCGAAATCGCCTCTTCGAACTTTGCGCACTGCCGCCCCCATTTAATGCGCGCACGTCAGAATCCGTTTTTCAGTGAAGGTGACTTGAAAAGTCTTTTCGGAGCTCCCGTCGAAATACAATCCTAAGCGTCGCTCTACGGGAATTCGCGAGCGGTCAACCCTCGATGGCGGTGAAGGGGATAAGCGCGCCACGCGGCACACATCCGTTGGCCCAGGAATACCTGCCGCCATAACTGCGCCAGGATCCATCGGCTATTTAAACCCCTCGGCCCCTTCGCAGCTTCATTCTGGCGTTGTTCTTTCATCTGAGAGTCCTGCTCCTCTCGACCCAGTCCCTGTCTCCTTCCTTTATACCACGTTATCAACTCGGGAGGCTGTCCTCGAGGGAATTTTTTAGGGTTTGGAGGAAGGAGAGAAGGAGAATGGCGGCCGGTGAAGATCTCCGTCGCTCTAGAGGGAGCCCAAGGAAGAATTCTTTCAACAACAGGGGTTTAATAACGGAGGCTGTTGGGGAAGCTATTCTGCCCGCGAATCTCGGGGCAGCAAGGCAGGGTGATACCGGTCAAGAGGGCAGAATAGATGTCACAAGCCATGACGGGATCCTTGACGCCGTCGGCGCCGAGAGACCAGAGGTGGTCGGCGTTGACGGTGGGGCAGTAGAACTTGTTGCGGGGACGGTGGAAGTAACGCGTGCCGACCTTGCCGGAGCGTCTCGGGTGGCGGTCGTCGTTGCCTCCTCCGCCTCCGGGGATCAACTCCACCCCTTTCCCGCTAAAGTTGGGACCTTGGGAATAGAATGAGGCGAGATGGGCGAGAGCTGTTACACGCGCTGGAGAATGCGACTGAGAAGGATAGAGATGGAGTTCGTAGCTCAGAGCGGTCTCCGATTTGTCCTGCCCGAACCGTGCCCGTGATACTTGCGATGACGTGTATCTTCTTTTTTCCTGACCCACCGGGTCCTGTAATGTGTACTTCTGTTAAATAAAAAGTGATTTCAGTACCTTGTTTGCATCTTGTGTTGAATAGTTGTCCGCCAAACTCCTTCATTTTCCTTTCCTTCTCTTTGTCTATGTTACGTCGTTCCAGAATCGTCGGCGACCCTTTCAGCTCATGCGGGGTCGTCGTTCGCCAAGCTTCTTTTCAGCTTTTATGTCGCTCGGAGGTATCCACTTGTCAGGTTTGCTTGGCTGAAGTCGAAGCTAAGTTCGGCTCCCTCGATAGCCCGAACGGAGAAGCTCTCCGGAGGTTGGAGTAGCTCGGTTCTTGTAAAAGTCGGGGCAGAGTTTTTCTGTAATCAAAGTCACAAATAAAGCCGAAATAAAGCCCGGCTCCCGTAGGAGTCCGGGCGAAGCCTTCTTAGCGGCGGAACCCGGCTCCCGTAGGAGTCCGGGCGAAGGTTTTCTTGGCGTAGGGACCCGGCTCCCGTAGGAGTCCGGGTCTTCCACTTTGCTCATGTCAGGACGAGGTTCTCCTCCTGTTCCTGACAGGGCTGCGGGGGCACATATGGGCGTTGCAAGGCCTCTCCCCCCATCTGGTCTAAAAGAACCGGGCCTTCGACTTTGCTCAAGTTAGGGCGAGGTTCTCCTCCTGTCCCTAACAGGGCTGTGGGGGCACATATGGGCGTTGCAAGGCCTCTCCCCCCATCCGGTCTAAAAGAACCGGGCCTTCGACTTTGCTCAAGTTAGGGCGAGGTTCTCCTCCTGTCCCTAACAGGGCTGTGGGGGCACATATGGGCGTTGCAAGGCCTCTTCCCCCATCCGGTCTAAAAGAACCGGGCCTTCGACTTTGCTCAAGTTAGGGCGAGGTTCTCCTCCTGTCCCTAACAGGACTGTGGGGGCACATATGGGCGTTGCAAGGCCTCTCCCCCCATCCGGTCTAAAAGAACCGGGCCTTCGACTTTTATAAGGTTGCCCTCTCGTTTTTGATACCGTCTGCATGAATTGTCCTAAGATAAATGAGCACGCATTTTTTTGATCAGGACGAAATCACTGGTAGTACATCCGTAAGTTTTCTGAGCTCCACGGTCGCGGGAGGTCAGCTCCCCCGAGTTCCCTGAGATAATAAGTTCCAGGTCGGACTACTTCCTTGACCTCATAAGGTCCCTCCCAGTTTGGGGCGAGCTTCCCCTGGCCCTGAGGTTGTGAGACAGCAGCTCGTCGGAGCACTAGATCCCCTGCTTTGAATGCCTTGTTCTTCACTCGGGCGTTGTAATATCGGGCAACTTTCTGTCTATAGGCTGCCATTCGAACCTGAGCAATCTCCCGCCTTTCTTCCAGTAGGTCGAGGTTGGCTCTGAGACTTTGTGCGTTTTGGGGTTCGTCGAATGCCACGATTCGTGCCGACGGGAGTTTAAGCTCGATCGGGATGATGGCTTCCGTACTAAAGGCTAGAGCAAAGGGAGTCTCTCCTGTAGGCAACCTCTGGGTGGTCCGATAAGCCCATAGCACATGATAAAGTTCGTCCGCCCAAGTCCCTTTTGCTCTTTCGAGCCTGGTCTTAATCCCCTGCAAAAGGGTTCTGTTTGTTACCTCGGCTTCGCCGTTCGCCTGGGGATGGGCCACTGATGTGAATTTGTGGGAAATGTTTAGGTCTTCACAGAATTCAGCAAATCTGGCTCCCGCGAACTGCCGTCCATTATCAGTGATGAGGGTTCTAGGCAAACCGAACCTGCACACGATCGATTTTCAGACAAAATCCTGCACTTTCACTTCTGTGATTTTGGCTAGTGGCTCGGCCTCGACCCATTTGGTGAAGTAGTCGATCGCTACAAGGAGGAATTTCCTTTGACCAGACGCCATGGGAAAGGGGCCAAGAATATCCATTCCCCATTGCGCAAAGGGCCATGGGGCGCTCAAGGGTGTAAGCTCGGTAGCAGGTTATCTCTGGACGTTGGCGTACCTCTGGCATCGATCACACTTTTTGACATATTCAATTGAATCTTGGTGCATTGTTGGCCAGTAATATCCTTGGCGGAGTAGCTTGTGGGATAGAGACCTGGCACCTAAATGGCTTCCGCAAGCTCCCTCGTGCACTTCCCATAGAGCGTAGTCAACTTCTGAGGATCGGAGGCATCTCAAGAGAGGCAAGGAGTACGATCTTTTGTATAATTTGCCCTCATAAAGGATGTATCGGGAGGCTTGATTTCGGAGTTTTCGAGCTTCTTTCGCATCCTGGGGGAGAATCCCATCTCTAAGATAAGTTATTAGTGGGTCGACCCAGCTGGACTTGTGGTCGATCTCCATTACGAGTCGCGGTTCTTCCGTACTTGGTTGTTTTAAAACTTCAAAGAGGACGCCCTTTGGCAATTCGGCCGGAACCGATGTCGCCAGTTTGGAGAGAAGATCGGCTCTAATGTTCTCCGACCTCGGAATTTGCCTGATGTCGAAATTATCAAAGGCAGGGATGAACTCCTTCACCTTTTCGAGATATTTGGCCATACTGTCCTCCCGTGCTTCAAAGCTCCCGCTGACCTGCCCCACCACAAGTTGGGAGTCGCTGTGCACCCGGAGTTGGCCTATTCCAAGCTCCTTAGCGATCCTCAATCCTGCGATCAGAGCTTCATACTCCGCTCCATTGTTTGTTGCGGAGAATTCGAAACGCAGAGCGCACTCCGCAACGACTCCCTCCGGGCTGGTCAAGATCAGGCCTGCACCCGCGCCTGCCATGTTGGACGATCCGTCCACATGGAGGGTCCAACAGTTATCGGACGAACTGGCTTCTTCGTCGGGGGAGTTCGGTTGAGTCCTCAGGTCGTCAATTTTGTTTTGCTCAGGTTCAGCCTCCTCGGGGATGGTGCATTCTACTATGAAATCCGCCAACACTTGGGCTTTTATCGTCGGTCTAGGCTTGTAGTTGATGTCGAATTCTGTGAGCTCGATGGCCCATTTCGCCATTCTTCCGGAGATATCAGCTCGGTGTAAAACTGCCTTGATCGGTTGGTCGGTGAGTAACGTCACCGTGTGCCCTTGAAAATAAGGTCGGAGTCTCCGAGCTGCATTCAACAAGGCGTAGGTCAGTTTTTCTAATTTAGTATACCTGGTCTCGGCGTCCCTCAACAACTAATGTAGTAGACCGGTCGCTGGACTTTCATTTCCTCCTTAACAAGGACGGCTGCAAGGGCTGTGGGAGAGACTGCCAGGTACAAAAATAATTCCTCTTTGGGCTCGGGCTTTGCCAGCAGTGGGGGTGAGCCAAGATAGCTTTTCAATTCTTCGAATGCCTGTTGGCATTCAGGGGTCCAACAAAAGTTTTTCGGCTGCTTGAGAGTTTGAAAGAAGGACAGACATCGCTCGACCGACCTTGCGACAAAGCGATTGAGAGTCGCAATTCTTCCTGTGAGGCACTGAACCTCTTTGATCGACCTTGGGGCAATCATATTTTGGATGGCGCGGATTTTCTCCGGATTGGCCTCAATCCTGCGCCCTGATACCATGAAGCCCAGGAACTTTCCCGAGGTTACCCCAAAGGCGCATTTGGTCGGGTTTAGCTTCATTCTATACTTTCGAAGAGTGCTAAAGGTTTCTTCGAGATCGGCGACATGATTCCCGAAAGACCTGCTTTTCACGAGCATATCGTCCACATAAACTTCCATATTTCGGCCGATCTGCTCCTTGGAGATTTTATTCACCAGTCGTTGATAGGTCGCGTCCGTATTTTTGAGGCCGAACGGCATAACCCTGTAGCAGTAAAGGCCGCGATTAGTGATAAAAGCAGTCTTTTCTTCATCTTCCGATGCCATCCTAATCTGGTTATAGCCGGAGAATGCGTCCATGAAAGTAAGAAGCTCGTGGCCCGAGGTAGCGTCCACCAGTTGGTCGATCCTGGGAAGGGGGTAGCTGTCCTTTGGGCAAGCTTTATTCAGCTTTTTGAAGTCGATACACATCCTCCACTTGCCGTTTGCTTTCTTGACCAAGACAACATTGGAGATCCACTCTGGATAATTGACCTCCTTGATGAATCCGGCCTTGAGAAGTTTATCCACTTCCTCGGCTATCGCCTTCTGCCTCTCTGGGGCATGACTCCGGATTTTTTCTTTTGTTGGCCGATGTTTAGGGTCGACCGCCAGATGATGTTCCATGACTTCTGTCTCAATCCCCGGCATATCCGCCGGGACCCATGCGAAAACGTCCGCATTCCTTCGGAGAAAGTCCACGAGATGCGCCCGCACCTCCTCCTCCAGGTTGGAGCCAATCAACACCACATGCTCCGCATTCCCATCATTCAAAGGAATTGATATTAGATCCTCGATCGGGCCACCCCTCTCTTCAGTGAGGTCGTCGCGCGCATCCAACCCGTCAACCGGACAGAGGTCCGCTTGATCGCTTCTTTGCAGGACAATATTGTAGCAGTGCCTGGCCAGCGCTTGGTCTCCCCGAACTTCTCCAATCCCTTTGTCAGTGGGGAACTTCAACTTCAGATGATAGGTTGAAACAACGGCTCTGAGGGCATTGAGGCCGGGTCGGCCAAGAATTGCATTGTAGGCAGAAGGCGCCTTTACCACCAGGAAATTCACCAGGGCTTTGGACTGCTTTGGATGCTGACCCGCGGTCACAGTTAGAGCTATCGTTCCTTCCGTTGGAACGGCATCACCAGTAAACCCTATCAAGGGGGAGCACATCGGCCTTAGATGACCACCAAGAGCGGCCATTCTCGAAAAGGCACTGTAGAATAAGATGTCGGCTGAACTTTCGTTGTCGACGAGAATGCGACGGATGTCATAATCTGCTATATTCAAGGAAACTACGACCGCGTCGTTATGAGAGAATTGGACTCCCTCGGCATCCTCTTCAGTGAAGGCTATGGGCTCTTCAACTTTTTGCCGCTTGAGGGGTGCAGCTGATGTGCTGGTTGCCTCCGGCCGGGATTCTCCCGAGATGATGTTGACGGAATCCGACGAAGGTTGGTCATCCGGCCACCTTTTATCATCAATCATAGCCGGAGGTAGTTGTGCGGAAACCTCGCGGGAGGGCATCGGATGGGAAAAAGAGGATTGGGTGCCGGAAAAGATGGCCGGAGGCGGGTCCGTTGAGCGCTCCTTCAAGAACAAGGGTGCTGCGAAGACACAGGCCCCTTCCTCTAGCGCCAATCCTGTTGGTGCAAAAATCCGCCTGCGCCGGAGAAGCTGGAGTTGAGGAAGCCGCGGTCGCCGCCGGGACCTGCAAGGGAAGTCTAAACCGGAGGTGGGGTTGCTCCGGCAAGACCCTCCGACGCTCAAGT
This sequence comes from Elaeis guineensis, assembly GCF_000442705.2. NCBI lineage: Eukaryota > Viridiplantae > Streptophyta > Magnoliopsida > Arecales > Arecaceae > Elaeis > Elaeis guineensis. Next base: position 35,845,986 of record NC_025998.2, read on the forward strand.
CAGTTCTCTGCCTCAACAAGAATGGAGTGCTCGAACGGAGAATTTAGCAGAGTTTTGAGATAAGGCAAAAGAGCTTAAAAAATAACGTATCTGAGTCCCCCCTTTTATAGGTGGGGGAGGCAACGGACTGATGGCGACGTGTGTAACCGCCTGATAGTGGGCCGCCCATGGTCAGGGGAATTGATTGCGAAAGATAATGGAGCAGACACGTGACCATCGTCATATCCCGCCACATAGGGCCTGTAGCAGGTAGTGGGGCGGCGTCCGTTACTGCTAGTTGTCAGCGAGTAGTGGGATCGTGCAGCACCTGCCGTGGGGAGCGGAGCAGCATCATAGCTGTTGACACAACCTGTCAGAGAGTAGTGGGATCATGCAGCACCTGTCGCAGGGGGAGGTGGAGCCGCGTGGAATCCGCTACAGGAAGTGGAACAGGATCATGGCAGTTATTGTTATCTGCCAAGGGACACAGATCTATTGATCAAGGCTCGGCAGTGGTCGGAGTTCGGCCTTTGTGGGAATCCGGGAGGAGTCTGCCTGCGGCTGTAGTCGTTGGCGTCAGGGATGAGGTTCGGCTCCCTTAAGGCTCGGCTCCTCCAGCAATTGGTACCGAGAGCGGAGCCCGGGCGGAGCTGTAACTGCTGTCGATGGTGGAGCCCGGCTCCCGTAGGAGTCCGGGTGGAGCTGCACTTGCTGATGGCGGCGGAGCCCGGCTCCCGTAGGAGTCCGGGCGGAGCTGCGCTGCAAACAAAGTCAAGGGTGAAGTCCGGCTCTGATAGGAGTCCGGATTGAGCTTACCAGCAGTTGATACTTGAGAGCGGAGCCCGGCTCCCGTGGGAGTCCGGGCGGAGCTGTTCTGATGAAGGCGGCGGAGTCTGGCTCCCGTAGGAGTCCGGGCGGAGCTGTGCTGATGGCGGCGGAGCCCGGCTCCTGTTGGAGTCCGGATGGAGCTGTGCTGATGTCGTCGATGGAGCCCGGCTCCTGTAGGAGTCCGGGCGGAGCTGTTCTGCTGTTGATGGAGGAGCCCGGCTCCCGTAGGAGTCCGGGCGGAGCCGTTCTGCTGTTGAATTCGGCTGCGGGTATTTTATACCCAACAGATTCAATCTAACTCGCTACTTTCTATATATTTTTAATATTTTTTAAAAGTCAAAATTAATTCGATAATCATGATGTCCTAACAACAACATCGTAAGATATTAATTTTTCACGCCACTATTGAGGAAGGCACGAACTCTAAGATTTTTGATTTCTTTATTTTTTTTGAATACAACTTACTAACTTATTTTTTTTATTTTTTTTGTAGATAATAAAAAAGAAGAAAAAAAGATAGAAAGCTTCAATTTTGCTCGATTAGATCTATCCTAACCCTAAATTTTTTTATAGTATTAATTATTTTTTTAAATTAACTTAAAATTCATCCACATAAATCTAATAAAAATTGCATGACAAGTATAGAAATTTAATTATTTAGAAGCATTCATCATCTTAGATTTACTTTTGGTGATCACTAGAGATAAGATAAGCTTTCAAGTTTTATTATTTTTATGCATCTAATTTAGTTGCATGAACTTCTTGTTTGAAATTGATTGTGCATATTCATCTTAAATCAACTTAAGGGCAATACCCATTAAAAAGATAAGATGAAAATTTTATCACCCTTTCTTAGTCTGAAAATAACCAACCAGTATCCCTCGTTAACCCAAACCTTTAAATTAAAATTAACTAGACGTCAACCCCTAAGGAACTCAAGTTCAATAGGATAAGTGATCTCAAAAGTTGAACTGGGTCGGTCCTAGTTGATCAGTTGGTGTCTAGGTAAGTGGTTCAGAGACTACATCTCAAAGGAAGGTAGTTATTTAATTGGTTCTGTTTGTTGACCTGACCAACTTAGTTGGTATCTAAGAAAAGCAACAGGAGGACCCCCGCCAACCTTACACTTTTGTGGCTAGTTGGTTGGGTTCGCACTTAAAGTGCTTGACGGTGCACTTGAAACAGTTAGGAGCTATTTAGATTTAGGATAATCTTAGGATAGAGAATTCACTTTGCTTGCTAACTTGATTGAAATTAACACTTAACTATAACTAATTCTTCTCATCTATCGTCTCTAGATTTAAGACTCTTTTAGGATTCTCATCTTTAGAACTTCTTTCTTTCTTCTTCTTCTCTCTTTTTTTCTCTTTCCCTCTTCTTTAAAAAAAACAAACAAACAAAAAATGAACCACACACATTAGGGTTTGCACTGGTATATACACGGTAGGAGATATCTTTTTCTCTGACCTAGTTGAACCTAATCTTGAAATTGAATGGCTGATCCATGTTAAATCTGATAATCAAATGGCTACAAATTCTAAAGAACCACCTAGACAGATGAAGGAATACTTTATTCCTTCCACCTATAATCCATCGACTTGTATCTACTTACCTAATAGTCCTACAAACCATTATGAGATCAAGTCAACCCCAATCCAGATGCTCCCATCTTTATATGAGATACTAATGAAGATCCTTACAAGCATCTAGATGAGTTTTTAGAAATCTGTTCCATGATGAAGATCCAAGATTTTCTTGATGATGCACTTAGATTGACCCTATTCTCCTTCTCACTTAAGGACAAAGCCAAGTATTGGTTTGGCACAATAGGAAGACCAATCCAAACTTGGACCGAATTGCAATACGAATTTTTTAAAAAATTCTATCCCATAGGTCGAACCAACATCATGAGGTGAGCCATCACTGAATTTGCTTAGCTTTTAGAAAAATAAATTTATGAGTCATGGGAGAGACTTAAGGAACTTCTTAGAAAATGCCCACACCATCGTCTACTTAAGTGGTAAATTATTCAAGCTTTTTATAAGGGTTTAAGAAATTAATATAGATAGATGGTAGATGCATCTTATGGAGGTGCATTCATGAGCAAGAGTGAGAACGAAGCCTATGACTTGTTTGAAATCTTGAGTAAAAACTCAATCAACCATGCATCATTATCTTCCTATGAAAGATCAATTCCTCACCAAAAGCGGGCATAAATCTTTGAGATCAAATATTCAGATTTTAGTTTTAAGGCTGACTTGAACCTGATAAATAAAATCGATCTTCTTGTCCAAAAGTTAGATCAGTTCCTAGTCCTAGGTCAACAATCTCCTGCACAATATACATCACCTTCTAATTATCAGGAGATTTGTTCTATCTGTGCTAACCCAATCCATCATATGAGTGAATATCCCATGATTGCACAATTTTTACTTTTCATCCAAAAATAAGTCCATACTACACAAGGCTACTCCAAGCCAGTTAATGATCTATTTATGAACATATATAATTCAGATTGGAGGAATCATCCTAATTTTTCTTAGAGATGCCAACTGACTCAGGCTCAGACCTAATTTTTTCTTCTGCAAAACTTATAAAATATGCCCCAATTCTAAAATTATGCCTATAATAAAGATCAGCCTAGTCAGCCTATCCAACCACCATATTACAATCAGCCATCATACCCACCTCCTCAACAGATCAATCTAGCCGACAATAGATTTACTTAACTCCAATAATTGATTATGATCTAACTGCAATCTATTGTTAGGCTAGAAGTACAAATAGGATAGTTAGCTAAATCCATCATGGGGAGAGAACCAGATCAACTACCGAGCCAACCAATATCGAATCTCAAGAGCAACCCACCTATTCACCAACTACTTGGACTTAGTCATCAATTCAATATCCCACCTAAGAATCCTTAATTTAAGAATGCCAAAGTAATTTCTAAGCTTAGAAGTGGTAGGATTCTTAAGGATCAATACCAAGATCAAGTGACAAAGGCTAGTATTGATACTAGCCCAAATATGAATTTAGAAAAAAAGGTTAGTACTGAGACTAACCACATAGAAGAATCTGAGCTCGAAACTGATATTGATGCTGGTTTCAATCCAAGTGAGAAAGACAAAGGAAGGAAGAGAGTGGATGAGTTATTTGAGACATATAAACTTAAAGTTCCTTTTCCTTCAACCCTAGAAGCCAGTTCTTCCTACTAAAAGCAAGAAGTATGCAACGAATCAAGTAACACCCTTCTGGTACTCATTGCATCGAACTCAATTCTTAATCTAAAAACTCAATTTATAAGTATTTTAGAAGAATAAATAGGAGAAATTCTCAACAAATAAGGATCTATGAATGGATTTGTAAATTATCTTCTTAAAATTAAAAAGATAAAATTGATAAAGATCGGGGTCATGAACTACTTTCTGAGGATTGACAATAAAATATTAAAATTTATCAATAAAGAGATAATAGGCCATCTTCCTGAGATTAGCAATCTAAAACTATTGAAATTTGTTAATCCAATATTTGACACAGGATAGGTAGAATCTGCATTGTATCTGACTGAAGATGATAAACTTAGCACTTTTTAGGAGGCAACCCAATTTTTATTTTTTTATATCTTTTATATTTTATTTAGATTAATCGAGTCTTACTTAGTATCTTTTATAAAAATTTGAAGATAATGTCGGCTAAGTTGGGGGAGAACCAATTTTGAAAAGACTTTTGAGTCAGGTGATATTTCTTTTTTTTTGTTCTCTTTATATGCATCCTTTATTTTTGCTACTCTATTGAGGATAATATCGATTAAGTTGGAGAAGAGAATAATAAATTTTTTTTTAAATCTTCGAATAAGTTAGTATTTAGCATTTAGACACCCAATTATACTTAAGAATCGAGTTGAATTCATTATTTTTTTAAAAAAATAAATTGATGCATAGATCAGAGAGTTTGTGAGATATCAAAGGATCAAGTATTTAAAAAATCCAATAAAAAGTTGTCTAGAATATAAATATTTTTTCTGTGAGTACTTCTAATGCCTCCTACTAGCATCAAAAAAGAGTTTACTTTCTATGGGCTTATGTGGGATAACTATACATTCCTTCATAAAATTTTAAAAAAAAAGTTTTCAAGTACTTCGTGTTAAGTAATCGAGCTTCTTTGCCTAAACAAGTATTGAGTTTCATATCAAAAGGTATGAAAGACAAAAAGCTCTATTGTAAAGCTAGTTTTAACTCATAGTCTGTTTAATTTGAGCAGATAAGTTCGAGAGATATTTTATACCTTATATTCTAAAATCATCTTGTTCAGAAGTCATTGGCTAAAAACTTGCTACATGAGTTAAACAGAAAGCTTAAGGGATTAAGATACTCAATAGTAGTACAACATTAAAAAAAAAATCAATAAATGAAGGATGGAAGTAACAATACACTTGCCCCATATGAAGGTTAATGATTTAGAAATAAAGATAGGCACAATTTAGAAAAGATTCAGAAAAAGATTTATTATTCTTCGCTTAACTTTCATATTGATTAGTATTAATATTCTAATGACATACCTCACCCATGCTCTACTAAATATCAATAGCTCTTTTAAAAAGTATCTAATAAAATTTGAAACTCTAAGTTAAAAGGTACTTAGCTTTAAATTCTTTCTTTACTCGAGGACGAGTAAAGTTCAAGTTGGAGGGTGTGATGTGTACTAAAAATATATCAATAAAAATATTAATTTATAAAATAATTTATCTTTATTCCTTAAGAATTGATGGTTTTATTTATCTTTTGTAGAAAATATATCATCAATAAAAAGAGCCTGATTTGTAGGTTAAAATGAAGAAAATTTGAAGTAAATCGAACTTAAAATGGATCTCGAATGAAGACTCAAATCTAAGCTGAAAAATTAGCCAAAAAATATCCAAAAATTAGCCTAAAATTATCTCTGATGTATAGTGGACCAGCCGCTCGATCCACAGAATCAAAATTTCAGTCTACAAAATAGGCGCTGGTCTACAATCGTGGTCCATGGCTGGTTGAAGGAGTTGTGTGCTGATCAATGACTGACAATCAATCCAGGGGTTGATTCGACGATTGTGGTTGATGTCGACTGAGAACTAAACCAAAGAAGGACTGATTTGCATGATCAGACAGCCTAAAACTACCTGATCACTAGATCCAACAGCCAGCATTCTTTTCGACTTGAGTTAAGCTTGATGAAGTGATTTTTTGGACTGATCTAAGGCATTCAATGTAGATCTGACAGTCAGGAAGTTGTGACTCAGGATAGACACAAATTTGAAGGTTTTTGAGACTCTATTTTCTATCAAAATTTAGAAAAAAAATTCATCTATAAATAGAGGGGTCTGGAAACAAGAGAATACACAAAAATATAATAAAAAAATATAAAAAATTAAAAAAAAATTAAAAAAAGTATAAAGATCTAAAAAGAAGAAGGAGAGAAGCTCAGTTTACTTTACAGAGTATGAAAGAAGAAGGAGAGGTCATCAATCATCTTTCTGACTGACTGCACCAATTAACTTTAGATCTTTGTTATAATTTTATTTTATTTTATAATTATTTTAAATTTTTTATAATTAAATTTTAATTTTAATTAATATAAATTTTATTTTATTATATTTTTAAATTTTTATTTTTTATTTTTACTGTAAGTAGATGCTAAGATCTAGTTAGTAGATCTTAGTACTAATTTATTTTTATACTCTTTAAATTTTTATTCTTTATTTTTATTGCAAGTAGAACCTAAGATTTAAATAGTAGATCTTAGTATTAAGTTTATTTTTCTGCACCATTTAATTTCTATCTTCTGTTTATAATTTTATTTTTAATTTTTTTAAAAAAATTAAAGATTTCAAATTAGCACTGTCTTCTCTATAGATTCGATCCGACTCGCTACTTTTTATATATTTTTAATATTTTTTATAAATTAAAATTAATTTAATAATTATGATGTCCTAACGATAACATCGTGAGATATATATATATATATGTGAACTATTTAATATTTGTTGTTTAACTTAGCAAGATTATCTGTAGATGATCTACAAAGTTTTAGGACTTAAAAATCCATGCTTGATATAAGATAATCTATGAACATAACTAGTTAATTTAGTTAGATGATATATATGTATGAAACAAGAGCTCAAAAAGCTTACATCAGGATTGAAATGACATCATAATAAGCTATAATAAATAAAAATATATTTATTACCTTATTGCATCAAGGCTTCAGGGATGTTGTTGTGGCCGAAGGTAGGGAAAGATCTGGATGTTGGGACATCAAGACAAACCTACAAAAGAAGTCTGCTTTTACCAGAGGTGGGACTTCTGACAGAGGACCCTCCGATGCTTAAGTTAGCTAAAGTTTGAGCATAGATAAAGAGAGTATGAGGGCTGAGAGTGGCTTGGATTGGCTTATTAGAGCTTGGCTGAGGGTCCCCTCATGACCTTCTTCTATAAGAAGGTGCCGGAGTTTGTTATTCCTAGGCCCATATGTTGTCAAGCCAGAGCTCATAGGTGGTTAGTCATAGGTGTTTGTTACACTCACATGGTCACATTCTGAAAGTTGATTAGGAGATTTCAACAGATTATCCACATGGTCCAATAAGTCGATAGATCGGGGCCGACTCATGGCAAAGGTGCCACCCAATCAGATCCATATCAGTATGGATCATAGGACCTAATCCTTGGTGGTCAATGGGATCCCGATTCAGATGTTGGAATTGACTGCGGACCTTATCCCTACTAACAATGGGGTATCGACCTAGTGGTCGATAGAGTCCCAACCCAAAGGTCGGCTGAGGGTCGACCCAAAGGTTGGTTGTGTTCAGCCTTATGTTGTACCCCCAAGGCTTAGGAGACCAAGATTAAGGCTAAAGTCCAAAGTTTAAGAGGTGGTCATGGGGATTCTAAGGCTAGTTTAGGCTCTAGGATGAAAAGCTGTCAGCCTTTCGGATCTTGAGGTTCAGAGGTTTTGGGCTTTGAGGGGCTAACTTATATTTAGACTAGGATTGAGTCTAAGATTATGAGATTGAGTCAAGTCATAGATGTACATGGGCTTGGGTGAGCACAATCTTATATTGAGTTAGTCAGAAAAATTTTTGGGTTGGGCCATATTGACCCTGTATATAAAGATACACTGTATTCTAACTTGATGAAGCAAATGAATATAAATAATTTTCTCTCTAACTTTCTCTTTCTTCCTTATACTCTCTCTGGTCTTCTCCACATTTTAGCAGCAAGAAATTCTAGGGTTTCTTGACCGCCAATCCTAAAAAGGAAAGAAAGGAGGTGCTAGGGTTTCTAGCGCCCTCTTTTGTGCAAGCCCCCTTTTGTGCGCCCCCTCTTGGCCGTCCAAAAGGAGTTTCATGCCTCCATCTTTTATTTTTTGGAGGTCTCATCAAGGATTCTTCCAGATCCTAAAAGAAGGATTTTAGATCTAAAAGAGAAAGGGTTCGAATCAACGAAGAAAATTCTACCAATAAGATTTACAAGGCTGCTGAAATCTTGAAGGCTGTTTTTGTGTTGCTGTGTTGCTGGCCTTCAAGGAGCTCCATGACCTGATCTTAGCTGTTTCTTGATATACATAACCTAGGAAAGTTGCTCTAACAATTGGTATCAGATCACAGATTGTGTGGAGAAAGAAGGAGACTCCAGAAGTTAAAAATATTCAAAGGCTGAAATTTCAACAAAGACCTTGTCAAGATATTTCTCAAATCCCTTAGAGTTTTGTTATATTTTTTATTTAGATCCAGCCATGGAAAGCAACATGAAGGTTGATTTTAAGAAGTTTGATGGGAAAAAAAAATTTTCATGTGAAAAATTTGAGTAGAAGATCTCCTGGTTCAAGCAGATTTGGATCTGATATTGGAGGAGAAACCTGAAGGGATGACGGATTATGAGTGAATGTCCCTAGAGAAGAAGATTTGTTCTGTGATTAGATGATTTTGACGGATGTGGTGCTCTATTTGGTGTTAAAGGAGAGGACTCTGAAAGATTTGTGATCGAAGTTGCATACCATGTATATGGAAAAAAATATGTGCAATAAGCTGATATTGAAGAAGAGACTGTACAGCCTTCAGATGTAAGAAGGTGGAGATATCTTGGGTCATATCTAGAAATTCGACTAGGTGTACAATGAGTTGTTGAACATTGGGGTGAAGATGGAGGAAGAAGATAAGTCATTGCTACTGCTATGCTCACTGCCCCTTCCCTATGATTCATTGGTGACGATGCTACTCTACGGCAAAGAACAACGGGAGAAGTTGACCAAAGAAGGTACTCCCCAGGAAGGCTTGGCTATAAGAGAGAGATCAGAAAGAAAAAGAGAAAGAGACAAGTCAAGGGGATGGTCCAAGTCTCGAAAAAGCAGGAGCAGGAAGGAAGCCAGGTGCTACAAGTACAACGAGATCGGGCACTTCAAATGAGATTGCCCATAGTGGAAGAACAAAAAGAAAGATAAGAAAGGATCTGATGCGCTGAGTACGGTGGCTGATAGTGAGGTGGAGGATGACCTCTTGATAGTATCAGATGGTCATAGGCAATACATAGATGTATGGATCCTGGATTCAGTCTGTTCACATCACTACACCCCAAATAGGTCTTGGTTCGCTACATACATCAGGATAGATGAAGAGAGCGTGACACTTGGAGATGATCACCTATGTAGAGTTGCTAGTATTGGGAGCATTCGGATGAGAATGTTTGATAGGATGGTGCGGACTCTCACTAATGTGACTCTCACTAATGTGAAGCACATCCCTGATCTGAAGAAGAATCTCATGTCACTGGATTATCTAGAGTGGAGCAGCTACAGCTTCAGTAGTCATGCCAGGAGTGGGGTGTTGAACATTTCAAATGGAGCTATAGTAGTGATGAGAAATAGGAGTATAGAGAGCAACCTCTACAGGATGGAAGGATCGTAGTGTTCAACAGGGGGCTTATCGATTGTGGCACTACCGTCTAGGCCACATGGGAGATAGTGAAATGAAGGAGCTGAGCAAACATAATCTGATTCTAGATCTGAATGGAGATATCTCAGAGATATATGAGCCATGCCAAATGAAAAAGCAAAGGAGAGTGTAGTTTTCCAGCAGTTCAGCCCGCAGTGCCGCCCCATTAAAATTAGTTCACACTGATGTGTGGGGACTGACCCCGATTTCAGTCAGAAATGGGGTGAGATACTTCTTGACCTTCATAGATGATTTTTTGAGAAAGATATGGGTCTACTTCATGAAAGAGAAATCAGAAGTCTTTACCAAATTTAAGGTGTAGAAAGCTGAGGTGGAGAAAGAGACAGGTCAGAGCTTAAAGTGTTTGCGATCCGACAATGACGGAGAGTACACTAGCAAGAAGTTCCAAGTTTTTTGTGAGGAGTGTGGTATCAAAAGGTACTTCTCGGTGAGAGAGATTTCTCAACAAAATGGGATGGCTAAGAGGATGAACAGAATCCTTATGGAAAAGGCACGGTGGATGAGGCTGTAGATAGGTCTTTCTTAGGCATTTTGGGTTGATATAGTGAATGCATCTTGTTATTTGGTGAATCGGTTATCTCACACCAAGTTAGATGATGATAATTTAAAGGAGAAATGATCTGAAAGGAAGATTGGACTGAGCCATCTAAAGGTGTTTGGGTGCACAGCATTTGTGCACATCGATGCTGGTAAGCGAAGCAAATTGGACGTCAGATCACGGAAGATGGTGTTCTTAGGATATCCATGAGGAGTTAAGAGATACTGACTATGGGATCCTTTGGAGAAGAAGATCATCATCAGTGAGGATGTCACCTTCGATGAAAATTTAGTTCTCCAAAGGCAAGATGGCATGAAGGAGCAGTAGGAGGTCCAACAGGACAGTGCTGGACAACTAACATCCTATTTTATTTTGCCACTTGCAGGTGCATCGGGAGGACTTGATATTTAGGTAGAGCACTCCTAAAAGGTATCTCCATAGGTGGAGAGAGCTTGGATGGATGAAAGAAGCCAAGAGGTCCAGCAGGAGCAAGCTGGACCTAGGATGGATATCGAGGTTGCACTACACAAACCCAAAAGGAACGTCCGGCAACCAGAATAATATAGCTTCAAGGAGACAGTGAAATAGTGTTTCCAGTGATGGATGGGTGAGTAACGCATAAGAACCTATCCTTGGGAGGGGAACGGGTCCCCTCGTAATCCTTAACGGCTTTGTGTCATACTGTGGTGATAGCGAATGGGGACCCCTATACCTACAAGGTGGCCATGGGGAGCCAGGATAGAGAGAGGTGGGTCCAAACAATATCTGAGAAGATGTAGTCTCTCCACAAGAGCAAGATGTGGCAATTAGTGTAGTTGCCACAAGGAAAGAAACCCATTGATTGCAAGTGGGTTTACCAATGCAAGGAGGGGCTTTCGAAGTAAAGAGGTATCAGGTACAAGGCGAGACTAGTAGCCAAGGGATACTTCCAGAAGAAAAGCATCAACTTTAGTGAGATTTTCTCTTCCATCGTCAGGCATATTTCCATCAGGGTGCTACTGAGCATCATAGCAGCTTAAGACTTAGAGGTGGAGTAGATGGATGTCAAGACGGTGTTCCTTCATGGACATCTAGAGGAGAGCATCTAGATAGAGCAGCCACCTAGATTTCGAGAGCCAGGAGTAGAAGAAAAAATCTGTTTGTTGCAGAAATCACTGTACGGACTAAAGTAGTCATCAAGGCAATAGTACAAGTGGTTTGATTCTTATATGGGGAGCATCGGGCTTTTCAAGTGTGAATATGACTCTTGTATGTGGATGACATGCTTATAACATGTAAGAGTAGGAAAGTTGTGCAGGAACTGAAGGCAGCCTTATCCCGAGAGTTTGAGATGAAGGATTTAGAGCTTGCAAGAAAGATCTTAGGCATGAAAATCTTTAGAGATCGAGCTAAGAGGGTACTGCATTTATCTCAGGGAGGTTACATCAAGAAGGTCTTGGAGAGGTTCGCGATGAATGAAGTGAAATCGATGGAGCTGCCACTTATCGGGCACTTTAGACTCTCAAAGACAATATCACCACAGACTGAGGTGGAGGCTCAAAAGATGGAGAGAGTTCCATATGCCTCTAGTGTGGGGAGCCTTATGTATGCCATGGTGTGTTGTAGGCTGGATATTGTCCATGCAGTGAGCCAGGTCAGCAGGTTCATGACGAAGCCTGGTAGGGAGCACTGATGAGCACTGAAGGAGATCTTCAGATATTTGATGGGTACTATTAGAGTCGGCATCTACTATGAATAGTGAGGAGGTGCTGAGAGACTCTCCAACACATCTAAGGAGGCTTAGGGGTTGATAGGAGGGTTCGTGGATATAGATTTTGGTGGAGATGTGGACATCTGACGGTCGATGATAGATTTTGTATTTAGCCTGTTTAGAGGTCCTGTTTCATGGAGATCATGCTTGCAGCCCATCACGGCCTTATCCATGATTGAGGTGGAGTACATTGGCATTATGGAGGTAGTGAAGGAGGCTCTATGGTTGAAGGGTTTGATGTTGGATATGGGTCTCGCACTGGAGGCCGTCGGGGTGCACTGCGATAGTCAGAGTGTATTGTTACTTGCACAAAACTCTATCTACCATACGAAGATGAAGAACATCGATAGCAGGTATTATTGGATCAGAGAGCTTGTAGAAGAAGATGAGGTGGATCTAGTGAAGGTCCACACCAAGAAGAATCCAGTGGATGCACTGATAAAGGTACTTCCACGGGATAGCTTTTGAAAATGTGTGACACTGATGTACTTGATGGACATGATGGAGTTGGCTGAGGCCTTGGGGCACTAAAGTAGAGATTGTTGGGCCTTATGTGGTGCTCCCAAAGCTCAGAGGACCAAGGTTAAAGTCAAGGTCCAAAGTCCATCAGGTGGTCATGGAATTTTCAGGGCTAGTTTGGGCCCTAGGATGAAAGGCTGTCAACTTTTCGGGTCTTGAGGTTCAGGAGTTTTAGGCCTTGAGAGGCTAACTTATATTTGGACTAGGATTGAATCCAATATTGTGAGATTGGGTCAAGTCATGGGTGTACATGGGCTTGAGTGAGCATAATTTTATATTGAGTTAGCCAAGGGAATTTTTGGGTTGGGTCACATTGACCCTATATATAAAGATACACTATATTCTAACTTGATGAAGCAAATGAATATAAAATTATTTTTTCTCTAATTTTCTCTCTCTTTCTTTCTCTCTCTCTGATCTTCTCCACATTCTAGCAGCAAGAAATTCTAGGGTTTTTTGGCTGCTAATCCCAAAAAGAAAAGAAAGGAGGTGCTAGGGTTTCTAGCGCCCTCCTTTGTGCAAGCCCCCTTTTGTGCACCCCCTCTTAGCTGCCCAAGAGGAGTTCCACACCCCCATCTTTAATTTTTTGGAGGCCTCATCAAGGGTGCTTCCAGATTACAAAAGGAAGATTTTAGATTTGGAAGAGAAAGGGTTCGAATCGATGAAGAAAATCCTACCGACAGGATTTACAAGACTACTGAAATCTTGAAAGTTGTTTTTGTGTTGTTGTGTTGCTGGCCTTCAAGGACCTCCACGACCTGATCCTAGCTGTTTTCTAACATCCACAACCTAAAAAAGTTGATCCAATAGATTGATGTTCGATCTAGTGTGACTATTTTGCCTTGGCTTTATGTGATGGATCCGATGGTGCCTGTGGCTATCTCGGTATTTCTGTTGGTCCAAGATTTTTGAAGATAAGTCCCAAGGTTCATGGCTGAAGTAGCATAACTCTACAATACTTGTCCCCCACTCCTGAGTCTGAAGTGGCTCTTCACTCGAGGTAGATCACTATTTTGGTCTGGAAAGCCACTTTTTGGTGGTTATGGTCTCGCTAACCATGGGGTGCCACCTGTTGAACATAGATTGGCCTAGTGCTATTTCGTACAGATCAGTTGATGTGGCCAAATTAAAGAGGTGGTGCGTCAAAGAGTTGTGAGGTCGGATAGCTTTGATTGAAGACATGCGATAGGGATCTAATAGATCAGGGCTTTGATCAGGGCCATCAGAGGGCAGTTTAAATAGGGCCTACCCTCCTCATTGATCCTATTTTTTGGGTCACAAGTCACTTTCTATGTCTTAGTTTGAAGTTCTCCCAACCATTGAGTCTTTTGTCTCCTCCCTTATTTCTATCGAGTACTCTGGTTGTCCAGGAGGCCTATCCTACTCAAAATTTTACTTTTTGATGGATTTTCTTGTCCACTCTTCCTCACACCAGTTTGCTCTCCCTTCTTCTCCTTCTTTTAGCCTTCTCTCAAAATATTTTCTGATCGAGAGGATCGGGGTGAAAGTCATCAGAGTGGTTAGAGCTTTCGATCATCTCCTCCCCAGTCTGGGGCCGAGGGGATCCCTCGATCTACCACTATGGGTGCTTCTTCATTCAGGCATCACAGTTCTTCTGGGCTTGGGGGAGAGGAGTCATCCATCACTAAGGGCGACCTCCAGAGATTTCAATCTCAGTACCACATTTCTTTCGATTTCCAACTTGAAATTCTGAGTCAGAGAGGTCATATCTCATTGGCTCTAGAGGGTCAAGTCGCCTTCTATGAGGAGACTCTCTGAGCGGGCCTTCGCTTATCCCTTCACCCCTTTGCCTCCAATCTTCTTAATTTTTATAGGATCCCTTCCAGCCCAGGCCACCCCAAATTCTATTTGGGTGATTTCTATTTTTATTATCTTTTGTTACGTATTCCACACCCATTTGAGGACTTCCCTCTTCAAGGCATTGTTCATTTTGATGAGGCACCCTTTTGACAGAGGGTGGTGGTACTTCAATCCTCGCTAGGGGTGCAAGTTCATCGAGGATCTCCTTTCTTCTATTCATAACGGAAGGGAAGATTTTTTTTCATTTCTTCTAATCATCTCTAGGGTTTTGACTAGATTTGGGGCGATCCTAGGCTTTCTCTGAACAATGAGAAATCTGTTCTTCCTGGAGATAAGGAGGACTTCAATAAATTTATAAGCATAGAGGTGCCAAGACTGAGCAAACTCTTGAGTGAGTAGACACTTTATAATGCTGACCTCAGTCCGACTCCTCCTCGGGATATGTTCGAGTTCTTCATTTAGTTTTTGTCGATCATGAAGGAACTAGATCTAGGATTTCAGGGTTAGATCTTGAAACTTTTTCAAGATCAGACAGCGGACTAAAATAAATCAAAATTTATCTTGTAAAATTAGAGAATCCCTAGATCTAAGATCCTATTACATGATTATTACATGGAATTAAATCAAAAATTAAAATATAAAGAGCAAGAACTACATGTTGATCATATCAACATATTTCTATACTATATCTAATATATGTAAAATATAATAGATCAGATATATTACCTTGCAAGTTAGACGTTCTAACTTTGTTGATCCTGGCTTGAGGATAATGTTGCGAGCTGCACACGCATCCAGCCTCTAGGAGTCATCCACACGAGCCCACGAATCATGATCAGAAGTTCTGATCCAGAAAATCAACACAGTATGCTAGTACTGCGTTGATCCTTCTTCGATGGTCAATCAGATGCCTCCTTCTTCTTGATTTGGACTCTTCCAAAGATGAGAAGTAGGAGACGGAGTTTTAGATAAGACACTCTTAGAAAACTTATAGATGGAGAGAGGGAAGAGATGAACCCAGCAACTCTAGAAGGAGACCCTCTTCTTCTTCTCTTTGCTCTAATCCAGACACCTTATTTTGTGTCTATTAGATCTCCATGCTCCAAGACTCTTTCTCTTTGATTTTTGGATGCCCTAAAGGTCTATCAATGCTCTATGTTCTATGAAAATTTTATGAAAAAAATTATTTTAAATAGAGAGATATGAAGAGTCCTTGTCTAAGTCAAATACCTAGTCAAGGATTATCCAAACAAGGCAAGACAAGGGGCACCCAACTCTTGGGCATCCCCTCCTTTTTCTATCGTGAACCACCAACAAATGATGCATATTATGTGCCATAAAAGCCACAAAAATCTCAAAAAAAAAAATTGGATAAAATCAGTGCCATAAGGAAAGAGTTTTGGTTTTCTAAAATTCTATCTCATAGAATTTGAAATCCAAACTAATTCCTACTTTGACTTGATCCACAACCACTTTCCATGTAAGAGAGAAAGAGAGAAAAGTTTTGGGCATGCATGAAGACCTGAGAGAGAAGGTTTTGTCACACAAAATAAGAGAGAGTGGGCGTAGGATAAGAGAGAGTGGGCGTGGGGGGCTAAGGTGGCGCAAGGTGGAATCCTAGTCTTACTAGGATTCAATCTATGACTTGTTCAAATTTGATTTCTCAAACTAAATCAAATTAAAACTAAATCAACTTAATTAAAATAGATCTTAATCCAATTAAGAACCTAATTTAATCAGATTAAATTAGATTTAAATTAGATTTAATTTTTTAATCGAATTAGAAATTAGGTTGACCCAAGTCCTATTTGAACTAGGACTAATTTTTTCTTGTACTTGGTTTATCCAATAAATCAATTAGACTTGATCCAATCAAGTCTAAACTAAATCTAATTAAATTATATTTAATTAAACTTAATCTCAGTCTATTGGCTTAATCAAATTAAGCTAATTAATAATCAAATTGCTAATCGATCCTCCTGCAACACTTGCACTAGGTTAAATGTCAATCGTATTGATCGTTTAATACTAGAATGATTCTTAATCGTTGATCAACCATCCGATCGGATCGTGAACTCTAATGTGTGTAACCTTATAGGTCCAAACCTAAGTCGGTAGCATAAAAATAAATTTCTGTACCAATCGAAGTGATCATCTAACAATGGTACCTGATAGTCGGATAGGTCGAATGTGTAGAACAACATCCTTAGAACCCATGCGGATA
The DNA here is from genome assembly GCF_000442705.2 of Elaeis guineensis. NCBI lineage: Eukaryota > Viridiplantae > Streptophyta > Magnoliopsida > Arecales > Arecaceae > Elaeis > Elaeis guineensis. Next base: position 35,862,634 of record NC_025998.2, read on the forward strand.
TAGTTTTCATATAATTCATCCTCTTAATCAAAATGCTCATAGAACACCTCAGAGTTCAACTGTCAACTTTGATCAGATTGTCCACATTATATTTTAAAATATCAAATCCATCTGATGGATTACCCTGACCAAGATTTTGCTAAATTGAAATACAGTGACTCATTCTTCTCCAACTCTTGGAGGGGTCAATCCCATCTCGATTACACTCTGACTTTACAAGTACTTGACTGTGCCCAGAAGCCTTCCATCACTGAATTAGAAATTCAGTTAGTCCATCACCAAAGTACAGTGAGTTGCTTGCAAGTCACTGAGGCGATCTCAGGTCTAAGGAATATTTATACCTATATCCCATCAGAAACATTCTCGACAGCAGAATGCTCTGGAGTTGGTCATGTTCAATGATGATGTACTCTTACATTTCAGCTGTATGCCATACCAGTGTCTCCACACTCCTTGGTTAAGAGGACAACCAACCCATATGGCCTACAGCGACCTATGCTCAATAAAAGCTGTCATCTTTATTAACAGCCTATCATTTGGTCGTGAACAGTTTTAAGGACTAATCAATAAATCCTCTCTTTATCGAACCTAAATAGTCCTAAGGACTTCATCACAACAACGGAGTTCATTAGAAGATGAAGACTTGTGATGAAAATATCAAAAATATATTTTATTTATTAACAAATTAATTACAATTCAAGATTGCTCAACCGTCAACGGCTTGACGATTGACTTTTGGGATATATTTCTCAATAACTCCTACTTATCCTAAAGCCACTTGTCACAATATCTAATACCCATCTTCGATTTGTGGTTGTCGAACTCCTTTATTGCCAGGGCTTTAGTGAAGGGGTCGGTCAGGTTCTCTTTTCCGTCGATCTTTTGAAGGTCGACATCACCTCTATCCACGATCTCTCAGACTAGGTGGAAGTGGCACAAAATGTGCTTCGTCTGCTGGTGTGCTTTGAGTTCTTTCGCCTGAGCTATGACACCAGTGTTGTCGCAGTAGAGTAGGACCGAACCATCGAGGGACGGTGCTACTCCGAGCTCGATGATGAATTTTCTTAGCCACACAGCTTCTTTCGTGGCATCCGATGCTGCGATGTACTCCACCTCACAAACAGAGTCTGCCACAGTATGCTGCTTGAAACTCTTCCAATAGATAGCTCAACCATTTAGAGTAAAGATATAAGCTGACACGCTTCTGCTGTCATCATGGTTAGATTGAAAGCTGGAGTCTGTGAACCCCACAAGTTTCAAATCTGACTCGCCATAAACCAACAATTGGTCCTTAATATTTCTCAAATACTTAAGGATGGCTTTAACCACTTTTCAGTAGTTTTTTCTAGGATCAGATTGGTATCTACTCACTACTCTTAGTGAGTATGCCACATCTGACTTTGTACATGTCATGGCGTACATGATAGATCTCACGGTCGAAGCATATGGGACTCTACTCATATGCTCTCTCTCTTCAGGAGTTGTTGGACAATCCTTCTTAGAGAGAGAAATTTCATGGCCCATCGGTAGATAGCCCTTCTTGAAATTCTCCATGCTGAACCTCTTCAGCATAGTGTGTACGTGGACTGGGATAACCCAAGCATCCTTTTAGATCTATCCCTATAGATCTTCATCCCTAGGATGTAGGATGCTTCATCCAAGTCCTTCATAGAGAACTGCGGTGACAGCCAAACTTTTATTCTCTGTAGTGCGGAGATGTCATTCTCGATTAAGAGAATATCATCCACGTATAAGACAAGAAATACCACAACTGGACCATTTGCCCATTTATATATGTAGGGCTCTTCTCCATTCTTAATGAAGCCATACATTTTGATCACCTTATCAAAATACATGTTCCAACTCCGAGAAGCTTGCTTCAATTCATAAATGGATCTCTGAAGCTTGCACACCTGGACTCATCTGTGGATGTAAACCCCTTAGGTTGTATCATATACACCTCTTCGGTCAGCTCTTCATTCAGAAAAGCTGTCTTTACATCCATCTGCCAGATCTCATAATCCAGATGGGCAGCTATTGCAAGCATTATCCGAATGGATTTGAGCATTGTCAGAGGGGAGAACGTCTCGTCATAGTCAATACCATAACGTTGACGATACCCTTTGGCAATCAGACGGGCTTTATAGGTCTCCACCTTTTCGTCTGTGCCCCTCTTCCTTTTGAAGATCCATTTACACCCAATGGGTTTAACCCCTTCAGGTGGGTCAACCAATGTCCATACATCATTGACCTTCATGGACTATATTTTGGATTTAATGGCTTCAAACCATTTCTCGAAATTAGGTCTCTGCATTGCATCCATATAGGTGATTGGATCCTCATCGTTCTTATCGAGTTTGATGGGATCACCATCTCAGACCAAAAAATCATAGTATCTGTCCGATTGATGCAGTACTCTACCAGATCGCCTTAATGGTGCAGGTACATTGGGCTCCAAATCTGATCTAATCAAATCTGACTCAAGTTCAGCTATTGATGTCGGTCCTTCTATCTGTTGAACTTCATTAAGTTCAACCTTAGAGGCAACGGTTCCTTCATCAAGGAACTCCTTTTCTAAAAAGATTGCCTTAAGGCTGATGAACACTTTTTGTTCATCAGTATGGTAGAAAAAATATCTTTTGATCTCTTTGGGGTACCTTATGAATGTGTATTTATCAGATTTAGGTCCAAGTTTATCTGTAACTAATCGTTTGACATAGGTCGGGCACCCCCAGACCTTAAGGTGTGAAAGTGCTGGCTTACGTCCTGTCCATATCTCATATGGAGTCTTGATTACAGACTTACTTGAAATCCTATTTAATAGATAATAGGCCGATTCGAGTGCATATCTCCAGAAGGATATTGGCAAACTGGCAAAACCCATCATGGATCAGACCATGTCTAATAGAGTCCGATTTCTCCTTTCAGACACACCATTATGCTGTGGTGTTCTTAGAGAAGTCCATTAGAAGAGATCCCATTCTCTCCTAGATATGTGAAAAACTCACCAGAAAGATATTTTCCTCCTCGATTAGACCGAAGAGTTTTAATATTCTTTTCAGTTTATTTTTTTACTTCACTTCAGAATCATTTAAATATTTCAAATGAATCCGACTTATGTTTCATCAGATAGACATATCCATATCTGGATAGATCATCCATGAAAGTGATAAAGTAGAAATATCCACCTCTAGCACTTGTGCTCATAGACCTGCATACATCAGTATGTACTAGGCCCAAGAGCTCAGTAGCTCTCTCACCTTTTCTAGTAAAAGATGATTTGATCATTTTACCAAGAAGACAGGACTCACAGGTTGGAAGTGATTCACAATCACTGACTTCGAGGATTTCCTCTTGAGTCAACCTGTTTATCCTGTTCTTGTTTATATGACCTAACCTACAGTGCCATAAGTAGATATCTGATACACTATCTAATCTAGGATGCTTGCCAATATAATAGACTACGTTAACAGATTGTGATAACATATACACATCATTGTTCAAATGTCCACAAAATATAGTAACACCATTCATAATGATATTACAAACTTGTTTCTTTATTAAAATTTTATAATTATTTTTGGCCAGAAGACCTACAGAAATAATATTTAAAAAAAATTAGGACAGAAATGACAATCATTAAGAACAACGGTATGAAACTTAAATACAAGTTTCAAGATTCCTAATGCTAGAACTGGAACTGGTCTTCCATCTCTAACGTTCAGGAACCTCTCACCTTGCTCGAATCTCCTACTGACCTGCAACCTCTGCAATGAATTGCAAATATGGTAAGGGCTACCGATATCTAATACCCAGTCAGTTATACCACAAATAGAGAAATTGCAAGGAGTTATCATATAAATACCTTGCCCAGCAACAGCTTGCTTCTTTCTTTGCCTGTTCGAGTCCAGGGAGGCAATGTACTGAGGACAGTTCCTCTTCTAGTGCCCCCGCTTCTTACAAAAGAAGCATTCAGCTTGACTCTTATCAGGCTTGATCTTTCTGGTCTGGCCTTGCACTGATGTCCCAGCCTGAACTTGCACCTTCTTCACTTTCATCTTCTGGTTCTTCTTTCCTTTCTTAAAGGGTCGAGAACCAGAAGACGAACCTCACACTAAGTTCACCGACTCCTTGTGGAGTTGGTGATCCTTCTCAAAGTTCTGAAGCAACCCCAGTAACTCATGGTAGTTTACTTCAGACTTTGTCATTGTATAATGAGTGAGGAATGGGAGATAAGACTTGGGCAGCGAGTTCAGTATTGCATCTTTCCCAAGCTGCTCATGCAAGGGATAGCCAAGCTTGCTCAAATGCTCCATCAACTTGATCATGTACAATACATGATCAGTGACAGAGATACCATCTTGTATTTTGGCGTTGAAGATGGCACAACTAGTCTTGTACCTCTCCACATCATCGGGTGTGCCAAAGGCATCCTCCAACACTTGAAGCATGTCCTTTGGCTGAGTCATCTCAAATCTATGACTGAACTCATCGCTCATGGCAGTCAACATGATGCAGCACATCATGGTCCATGTTGGGAATAGTGTTCCAAAGCCAATCATCAGTCTGTTGACGGTTGTGCTCTTTCTTGTATTAGTATATGAATTATAAATAAATAAAAGTTATTTTGGTATTTTTCATCACAAATTATTTCATCTTCTAATGAACTCATGTGTTGTGGTAAAATCCTTAGGACTATTTAGACTCGACAAAGGAGGATTTGTCATTTAGTCCTAAAATCAGTTCGCGACCAAATGATACGTTGTTACCAAGGACAACAATATTTATCAAGCATAGGTCGTTGTGTGCCATATGGATAGGTTGTCCTCTTAACCAAGGAGTGTAGAGACACTGGTATGGCATACAGGTGAGATATAAGGGTACATCTGTACTGAACATGACCGACTCCGGAGCTTTTTCTGCTGTCAAGATTTGCTCCAATGGGATATGGGTATAACTGTCCCTCCGACCTGAGACCACCACGGTGACTTGCAAGCAACTCACTGTACTTAAGCACTGGACTACCTGAATTTTTAATTCAGTGATGGAAGGCTGCTGGGTGTAGTCAAGTACTTGACTTGTCGGTGCGTGTGTCAAGATGGGATTGACCACTCCAGTTCAGGAGCTGTGTACAGTCGTGTTTCAATTTAGCAAAACCTTGGCCAGGGTAGTCCTAGTGAGGAGTCACAGGACTGTTTGAGTTGAGCACGATTCGGATGATCTGATCAGGATTGACAGTTTAACCCTGAGTCATCCTATACACAGGGGTCAAAATGGATGAATTATACAGTAACCATATTCGCGTAGGTTCTGAATGTTGTAATTGTGACTATTCGACCTATCCGGATGTCGGGTATCATTGCTAGATGGTCACTTCGATTAGTACAAAAATTGGTTCCTATGCTACCAGCTTAGGTTCAAACCTGCGGGGTCACACACATTAGAGGTTTCTATCTGATCTGATGGCTGGTGAAGAGTCCCACTGGACTGGGACTCTTCGACCAAGAGTCCTAATGCTCAGGAACTCTGAGTCCTACATATCTGGGACTCTGTGATCGAGAATCAGGATTCTCTGATCATGAGTTTCACATATTTTGGATATCGGGGTCAAGAGTCCCACTAATTTGGGACTCTTCGATCAAGATTTCATATCGATGGACTTTGATGCCCGATTGCCCATCAGATTTGGACTCAGTATTTATGAGAGGTTTAATTAGTAATTTGATCGCTAATTAACTTAAGTTGATTAAGTAATTATTTTTGGATCAAGTCCAATTGAATTAGATTCAATTGGGTTTGATCGGATTAGGTTAAGAGTTGACCTAATCGCCAAGGTGGTTTGGTCTCTGATCTGATCAAGGGTTAGGCTTAGTCAATTTTTGATTTGATTTAGATTTTATTGAGCTTAATTAAGCCTAATTGTGTTGGATTTAATTTAGTCTAATTGTGCCTAACCTATTTTAATAAGGTTGGTTCAATTAGGTTTGAAACCACCTTTGACTTATCTCCCTACGCCACCTCACCTCACCTGCACCTATTAGAATTCATGAGAAACAAGTTCTCATGAATTTTTTCCCATGCAGAAGCCTTCCCATGCCCCTCCCTTATGCACCATTTGGGTGGATAAAGATTGGTTGGTTGGCCATTCAAATTCAAATGATGTTTGAATTTGAATGGGCAACTAACCCATACGCCACCTTATCTATTTGTGCGCCCCTTGCTCTACATGAGAAAATATTTCTCATGTAGACTCTCCACACACAAAGAGCCCACGCCCCTCTCTTCTCTCACTTTGAGTGGATAAGGATAGGTTGGTTGGCATTTGAATTCAAATTCGATTTGAATTCAAGTGAGCAACCACCTAGCTTTATCCTCTCACGCGGTGAAGATGCGGTAAAGACGCGGTCTTGCACTATTTTAAAAAGGGAAGAGAAGGTGGGGCGTGCGTACGACTTTCTTAGAGAGAAAGGGTGGCATGAGAAAGGCCTTCTACGTGAGAAAAGAAAAGAAAAGAAGAGAAAAGAAAAGAAGAGAGAAAGGGCGCAGGGTCTTCTGTGAGTATCCTAGGGTTTCTGCCTAGGGTTCGAAAAGTGAGAAGGTGAGCTATGAGTGTTGTGAGCCCACCAGACTTTAAAGAGAACTTCATCAACCTCTCAAGCACATTTGCTAATGATCTAAAGCATCTGAGGAGTCAACAGACACTGATTGAAGGAGTTCGATCAGCATCGGCCATCGAAAAAGTTCTGCAACGAACTAGCATTCAGGAGGAGCCGATCAGACTGGGAGTTTCATGTGGACGATCCGCAGAGGCCATACATACTGTGTGGCTGTATTGTGACAATCAGACCTTTCTGACGATGATCAGACTGCAGCGATCGACTACCTGCATGAAGACCTTTTCGACAGTGATCAGACTGCAGCGATCGACAACCTGCACGAAGGTAATGTGTTCTGAACACATAACAGTAAAATATTTACTGTAGAATTTAAAATTTTAAATTTAAATATATGCTATATGTATCATATTTAGATCCTTGTGTAGGGTTAATACATGTTAATTAATTAGATTAATTAATAATTTCTGCTGTAAAATTATAATTTAAAAAAAAATTAAAATTATCGTTTTACCCCTGCACTGAAATTCACTTCAGTCCGATCATTGAGCCACTTTTGGTAAGTATCTCTGACTGTTCCACGTGCATTGGCAGCTGGCTTCTTAGATGTAGGATCCGTTATTACATATAGGATCCGTTCATGCTCCAAGACTATCTTCAACTTTCGGTACCAGCTACCAAAGTTGGATCTCACCAACTTATCATTGTCCAACAATGATCGGAGCGATAGGGAAGTGGTCATATTTGCACAAAGAAAAATCATAACCTAATTAGTAATTGATTCATTAAACCTAAAGATTTGGACTTTAATCAAAAAGTTTCTCTCACTATTTTATTCGAATTGGTAGCCTCTACCTCCAATTTGAAGAATTTCATAAATTTTTTAGTGGGTACTAGAATTCACTTAGACTGCACACAAGTCCAACTTTGGTTGGCCACCCCATGTACATCTAAGGGTAGGTTCATAACTAATTATTTCTCTAAATAATTTTTAGTAATTTTAATTTTACCCCAGTCCCTAATCAGTAGGCTTTGGCCTTCACTAAAAAGGTCTGATTAGGTCCAACCATTAACATGACCATACTTGGCCCATCTAGCCAATGAATGATTAGGCCCAACTTTGGTTGGCTAACCTAACCACCATTTAGAAAGATGCAGTCAAGAAATCATATTATGAATGACAATTCTATCAGTCGATAAGCACCAGACCTTTGGACCTCCAATGATTATCCAACTGATGGACCCATTATCATCTACTTAATGAGAGGCTATGATCTAGTTATCACCATAACTATTTCATTTTATGGACCTAATAATTTTAGAAGATTTAATTAATTTAGAGGAGGTCAGATGAACCAGCTTATCATGATCCTCCCACTGGCTTCACCAGGTCAGCTTAAGGGAGACCATTAAAAGGGCTGGTCTAGGAGCACCTAAATTAGTCACATAGATTTACCTAGCTGACATGGGTCAGCTCGAATAGTCAAGTGATCCGATCAAAACATAATTTCAGATTTAATAATTAGATTATAAATTAGATCTAATCTAAGAAATAATCTAAGCATGTATAAATAATCATGTAATAAACAACCTAGATTCTGATACCAATTGAAGGAATCAGATCTAGGGTTTCAGGGTTAGATCTTGAAACTTTTTCAAGATCAGGTAGCGAAAAACTAAAATAAATCAAAATTTATCTTGTAAAACTAGAGAATCCTTAGATCTAAGATCCTGTTACTTGATTATTACATGACATTAAATCAAAAATTAAAATATAAAGAGCAAGAACTACATGTTGATCATATCAACATGTTTCTATACTACATCTAATGTATGTAAAATATAATAGATCAGATCTATTACCTTGCAAGTTAGATGTTCTAACTTTGCTGATCTGAGCTTGAGGATGATTTTATAAGCCGCACATGCATCCGACCTCTAGGAGTCGTCCACACGAGCCCACGAATCACGATCAGAAGTCCTGATCCAGAAAATGAGCACAGTATGCTAGTACTACGCTGATCCTTCTTCGATGGTCGATTAGATGCCTCCTTCTTGATTTGGACTCTTCTAAAGATGAGAAGTAGGAGAAAGAGTTTTAGATGAGACACTCTTAGAAAACTTACAGATGGAGGGAGGGAAGAGATGAACCCAGCAACTCTAGAAGAAGACCCTCTTCTTCTTCTCTTTGCTCTAACCCAGACACCTAGTTTTGTGTCATTAGATCTCCATGCCCGAAGACTCTTTCTCCTTGGTTTTTGGAAGCCCCAAAGGTCTCTCAATGCTCTGTGTTCCATGAAAATTTTATGAAAAAATTTATTTTAAATAGAGAGATATGAAGAGTCCTTGTCTAGGTCAAATCCTAATCAAGGATTATCCAAACAAGGCAAGACAAGGGGTGCCCAACTCTTGGGCGTCCCCTCCTTCTTTTTCTACCATGGACCACTAGTAAAGGGTGCATATTATGTTCCATAAAAGCCATAAAAATTCCAAAAAAAATTTGGATAAAATTAGTACCATAAAGAAAGAGTTTTGGTTTCCTAAAACTCTATCTCATAAAATTTGAAATCCAAACTAATTCCTACTTTGACTTGATCCACAACTACTTTTCATGTAAGAGAGAAAGAGAGAAAAATTTTGGGTATGCGTGAAGATCTGAGAGAGAGGATTTTGTCGCACAAAATAAGAGAGAGTGGGTGTGGGATAAGAGAGAGTGGGCGTGGGAGGCTAAGGTGGCGCAAGGTGGAATCCTAGTCTTACTAGGATTCAATCTATGACTTGTTCAAATTTGGTTTCTCAAATCAAATCAAACCAAAATCAAATCAATCCAATTAAAATAGATCTTAACCTAATTAAGAACCTAATTTAATCAGATTAAATTATATTTAAATCTGATTTAATTTTCTAATCGAATTAGAAATTAGGTTTACCCAAGTCCTATTTGAACTAGGACTAGTTTTTTCTTGCACTTGGCTTATCCAGTAAACCAATTGGACTTGATCCAATCAAGTCTAAATTAAATTTAATTAAATTTAATTTTAGTCTATTGACTTAATCAAATTAAGTCAATTAGCAATCGAATTGCAAATCGATCCTCCTGCAACACTTGCGCTAGGTTAAATATCAATCATATTGATCGTTTAACCCTAGAATAATTCTTAATCGTTGATCAACCATCCAATCGAATCATGAACTCTAATGTGTATGATCTTATAGGTCCGAACCTAAGTCGATAGCACAGAAATAAATTTTTATACCAATCGAAGTGACCATCTAGCAATGGTACCCGACGATCGGATAGGTCGAATGTGTAGAACAATATCCTTAGAACCCATGCGGATATAGTTTCTATATAATTCATCTCCTTGACCAAAATGCTAATAGGACACCTCAGAGTTCCACTGTCAACTTTGATCAGGTTGTTCACATTGTATTTCAAAATATCAAATCCATCTGATGGATTATACTGGCCAAAGTTTTGCTAAATTGAAATACAGTGACTCATTCTTCTCTAACTCTTGGAGTGGTCAATTCCATCTCGATCACACTCTGACTTCGCAAGTACTTAACTGTGCCCAGAAGTCTTCCGTCTCTGAATTAGAAATTTAGTTAGTCCAGTACCAAAGCACAGTGAGTTGCTTGCAAGTCACTAAGGCGATCTCAGGTCTAAGAAAAACTTATACCTATATCCCATCAGAGACATTCTCGACAATAGAATGCTCTGAAGTTGGTCATGTTCAATGATGATGTACCCTTATATTTTATCTGTATGCCATACCAATGTCTCCACACTCTTTGGTTAAGAGGATAACCAACCCATATGGCCTACAGTGACCTATGCTCGATAGAAGCTGTCGTCTTTATTAATAGCCTATCATTTGGTCATGAACAATTTTAAGGACTAATCGATAAATTCTCTCTTTATCGAACCTAAATAGTCCTAAAAACTTCATCATAACAATGGAGTTCATTAGAAGATGAAGACTTATGATAAAAATACTAAAAATATATTTTATTTATTAACAAATCAATTATAATTCAAGGTTGCTCAACCGTCAACAGCTTGACGATTGGCTTTTGAGATATATTTTTCAATAGATCATCTGGTCTTTATCTTAGTTGATTTGATGTTGGCTTACTTTTTTTTGGGGTTGCAGCAATGGGGCCCACTATTGAGATGTCTAGTTCTCCTTTTGGAAGAAGAGGCCGCACTCCAGTTCGGGGGAGGATGCTTCAAAGAGATCAAGATAGACAACCTTTTTGGTTTTAGCTCCATCGACTTCCTTGGGTTTGGTCGAGACCTCCAACACAGATGATGTGTAGCCGGTGGTCATCATGTTGCTATTGGGGGTGGCTCTTCCAGTCACCAGAGCCTGTGCGAGTAGCAACTCCACCGCCTCCTCAAGGGACTTTGTCGCCAATCCGATCTGGGTTGCCCTCTGTTTGCTCGATGGCTGTGACTTCTCTGGCTCAATAGGAGATGGGGCCTTCATCATCGATCTCCAAGGTGGAGTTCGTCATGATGGCGAGGAGACATTGGAGGGATGCTTCAGCTCTTGACAATTAGCAGATAGCCCAAGAGTTAATTGGGATGCTGCTACTGCTGGTTGATTGGGTCAGAACTAAGGCCCGACTATTGGACAAGGCCCTGGCTTCTTCATTCAAGGATATCATAAAGGTAGGTTTTGAACTTTCTTGTTCCTCTCTTTCTTTTACTTTGATGTTCTCTAATTTTAGTTTCCCCATATAGCTAGTGCATGATGTGATCTAGATTAATAAGATCACTGTTGGGCTGGGTCGGGTGAAGAAGAATCTAGAAAGAGATCTCTAGGTCACTGAGGCTAGGAGGAGGACTTTGGAGGATGCTCCAAGGCCCAGTCCAAGCTTCAGATTGTGTAGCTCAAAGGCCTCCTCACTGTGGAGTACAGGCTCCTGAAGGCACAGTAGAGGAGAGTTATTGATCTTGAGGAGGAACTTTGGTGGGAGGTGAGATCGGTCGAAGAGAACGTCAGGTCATTAGAGGCTCGAGTAGGGGTCAGCAAGGTGAAAGTGGTTGCTAAAGCCAAGTTGAAGGCCATCGAGGAGTATAAGGCTTCGACAAACTTTCAGGTAGAAATTGCTGAGGGCTCTTCAGCTACCTTCGGTTACAACTTTGATGCCTGCAAGGCTCAAGTGGTGCACTTCTTCCCCGAGGTCATTATCAGTCGACTTGATCTATATGCAAATGTTGGGAAGAGGGTGAATACCAAATTGGGGAATCGATTGAGCCCACCATGGAACCTATCACAATTAAGCCTCACCCCATAGTCGAGCCTATGTCTGATGAGCCACCCACAATCAACGGTCAAGCCCTCAAGCTGATAGTGGCAGAAGTTTAGATCAATCTTGAGCTGATCGTTAATGTCGAAGTGCTGTCCGATGGGTTCTAAACTTCTCCTTTTGTTTGTTCATCTTTTGTATTTGCCTTTGGTGACTTTGTAAATGAACTTTCAATGAATGAATGAAGTGTATTTACCTTCTGGATTCTAGTGTCCTATTGTTCTGATAGAATTTTTCTAAGTCTCAGGCTTCGATGATCATCCAATCTCTTGGACAATCCTTAGGTTATCTTTCGATGGTGATTGAGTGAGCACGAAAATGGTCTTTCAATGCTCTCTTCAGATGTATTTTCACCAAAATTCATTTCAGTGATGCTGAGTTAGGGACTTTGATTTGCGTCTTTGGATGTTTCGTGAGGTCTTCTTTGGTCTTTCTTTAAGGATGTTAACCTTAGGGGTCTCAGCTTGAGTCCAAACATTTCTAAAGCTATTGACGTCATGCCAATCTAGACCTCAGAAGTCTCAATCAGAATCGAGATATTTCTAAGGGATCGATTTTTCGATCTATTGAGTTTTTTTTACTACACTTATCCACTCATCATCTTGTAAGTTTAGCCGTCTTTAAGGAAGGAGAAACGTTCCTAAGGGAATATACCTAGAAAGCATTCTTGGGCCTGTCCAACTTGCCACGTGATAGGTTTCGGTGAGTTTTGAAGTATTTTTGTGAGTTGTTCCATGAGACTTTGGATAGATAAAAGTGTTAGGAAAACCTTCAATACAACTCCCATACCAGATGCAGATCGTCTTTGCACGGATCTGGGTGTTAATCCAGCAATGAAGAATATCAAAGAAACCGGAAGCAAAACAATGGAGCGGCTATCCTAGGAGATGCTAGGATTTGGCATTGGAACCAGAGAGAAAGAGAGAGAGAATTAGAGAGAAAAGATCAATTGTATTCCACTCAATAAAAATCCTAATATAACCTGTGTATATATATACATAGCCATTAGGCCCGACTAAAAACTCTCATGGCTAAATCCAATACATGAAAGCACTCACCGAGCCTATGTACACCTATGTCTCACATGCTCTCATCTTTTGTACTTGATCTCAGTCTAAATTCTTGAGTTAGACCCTTTAAGACCTATTAAACCAGATCTTAAGATCCTAGGATCAAAACTCAATCCTAAACCCATACTGAAATCTCATGTTGCTCTATCCATGTAATTGAGCCGGCTTAGTCTCAGACTGAGTTGACTAATCTAAGACTGAGTCGACTCAGATTGAGACTAAGCCGACTAACTTGCGTACCATGTCAGATTTTTTGAGGACCTACTTTTTATTCTCTATGACTCGATCGATCCAGTCTCAGTCTGAGTCGACTCAGTATCCTGAATCTATTTTTTCTCTATAGTCTTCAGCCCTAGCTCTAGTTTCTTGCTCCAACTTGTATCTCTAGATATTCAGAGCCCCAACCAAGCCCCTCGAAGTTTTCATCATCTAAATCTCGAGCCCATGGAGAGCTACACACTGCCTCCATCCTAGGACCATTACTATCCTAGCCCTAGAATCCAAACCAATCCTAATCTCTCAGAGCCAACACCCTGACTCCTCCTGTGGCCTCTTAAGACTTGGGAGCACCACACCAACTCCTACAATCTTTATCTTGGTGTGCCCAAGCTTAGGCATATCTGACAATATCCTCCTACATGATCCCGCTATCGATGCACATCCTGACAGCCCCTTGTGCGGATCTCCTTGCCTCTGCCAACCCTCTTCAGCTACTGCACTCCCTTTGAGGCCTTTGGGATGATCGCCTCCACTGCTGAAGATCCTAGCTAGCATCTTTACATCACCTTGAAGTTTGTTTAGGTACTCTTCTGCTTGACAGCCGCATCAACAATTGTCCTGGACTTTTCTGGAGAATCCACAGTGTTCCTAAACCAATATCCACCGCAATCGATGTACCTAACATGATCTCTTCAGAGCCATGCCTCTCCACCTACATACTCCACTCCACTTGGCTTTGTGTAGCCCTGGCACTGGTGCTGGGATATTGCTCCTCCTCTAGCACCTCTCCGCTTGAACATGTGCCAAAATCCTCTCCACCTATGAAGACACCTCCGTCCGGTGCTCCACCTGAATCTGAAGTCCCTCTGATGCTGCAAAAGCCAACTCTGTATCCCAGTCTCTCGAGGCCAACCATCTAATGCTATCCTGTTGGACCTATTGCTATACCTCGAACACCATCGCTGCCCCTTCAGACCTTCCGTACTCTACGGATCCCTCCGAAGCTGTCTCGAATACACCGCACCTTGTGGGCTCCTCTGAAACCACCAAGAGCTCATTCGACTTTTCACTTTCAACGACTGAACTAATGGAATCCATGTTTTCTTTTCCCTTGCACTTCTTCCAAAGCAAACACTCCCACTTAAAGTGTCCTACTTCACCATATTTAAAGCACTTCTTAGCCTTCTTGCTGCTCTTCTAGGACTGTCTCTGCCCCACATGCACTTGTTTACCCTTATTCTTTCCTTTTCTGGATCTCTCTGAAATCGCAAGACCCTCCTGAAATACCTCCTTTTTCATCATCCATTTCCATTATTCGTTGGATTTTAGCACTGAAACAATCTCTTTGTATACCAGTGTCCCCTTACCATACAACAATGTCGTCACCAACAGATCGAAGCTTTCGAATAGCAAACATAGTAGCAATAGGCTTTTATCCTTCTCTTCGAACTCCACTCCAATATTGAGCAAATCCATACTCATCTGATCAAACTGCTGAATATGCCCTGCAACATCCTCGCCTTCCTACATTCAGAGGCTGTACAGTTACTTCTTCAGTATCAACTTATTGCACATATTTTTTTTCATGTACAATTGATATAACCTTGACCATAAACCTCTGGGTATTCTCTCTTCCAATATGCCATACAAAATCTCATCCGTCAGACAAGCCTTAATCGTAGCACATATCCTTTTCTCCAAGGACATCCACTGCTTATCGTTCATCTCCTTCGACCTATCCTCCAAGGCTGAATCCAGTCTTATCTATAGCAGCATATCCTCTACCCTCACCTTCCACATGGTAAAACTCCTTTTACTATCAAACTTCTCAAATCCCACCTTCATCCCACTGCTCTCCATAATCAACCTAGATCAAAAATAGCACATAAGGCAGATCTGGAAATTATCCGACTAGAGATGGTGGACAGCAGCCCTCAGATCTCTTTCTTTCTCACAAAACCCAGAGAAACCTTTAGATCTAAACCCCTGCTGATCTTTCTGCTGAAAATCTGATCTTCTTCTTCTTCCTCCACGCAATCGAGCTCTGATACCACTTATTAAGAAAACCTTCGGTACAACTCTCGTACCAAATACGGATCATTTTTGCACAGATTTGGATGTTAATCCAGCAATGAAGAAGATCGAAGAAAGCAGAAGTAAAACAATGGAGTGGCTACCCTAGGAGATGCTAGGGTTTGGCATCGGAACCAGAGAGAAAGAAAGAGAATTAAGGAGAAAAGATCAATTATATTCCACTCATTGAAAATCTTAATACAACCTATGTATATATATACATAGCCATTAGGCCCGACCAAAGGCTCCCCTGGCTAAACCCAATATATGAAAGTACTCATCGAGCCCATGTACACTCATATCTTACATGCTCTCATCTATTAGACTTGATCTTAGTTCAAATCCTTAAGTTAGCTCCCTTAAGACCTATCAAATCAAATCCAATCCTAGACCCACGTTGAAATCCCATGTTGGGCTGCCTGTGCAACTGAGCCGGCTTAGTTTCAAACTGAGTCGACTAACCTAGGATTGAGTCGACTCAGACTGAGACAGAGCTAACTAACCTACGTATTATGTCAGATTTATCGAAAGCCTGCTTTCTGTTCTTTGCGACTTGATCGATCCAGTCTCAGTCTGATTCGATCTAGTGCCCTGAATTTACTTTTCTTCTATAGTTTTTAGCCCCGGCTCTGATTTCTTACTCTATCTTGTATCTCCAGGTATTCAGAGCTCCAACCAAGCTCCTCGAAATCCTCATCATTTGAACCTCAAGCCTATGGAGAGCTATACATCACCTCCACCCTAAGACCACTCTTGTCCTAGTCTTAGGACCTAAACTGATCCTAACCTCTTGGAGCCAATGTGTTGACTCCTTCTATGGCCTCCCAAAGCTTGGGAGCACCGCACCAACTCCTACAAAGAGTACAGTTAAGGGCTGTGTCATTAGCCATTTTAGAGCTAGCCAGGTGGCATAATCGGATTGCTTGGTGATTAGGTGCATGTCGCTCAGGACCTGTATAAATAGGTCTTTTCCTTTGCTGGATACACTTGTTCGAGAACATTCCTTCCTCCTTTCATTACTTTTTTCACTATGGACCCACCATCCATAAAGGAAGCAGTGAAGAAGAAGATGGCCCCTCCCTCTCATGGCGAATCTTTACGCAAAAGGGTGAATGGTGCCACGCCAGAGTCTGCCATTGTTAGTCATACTCCACCTCCCCGGAAGCTTTGGAGGGGATGATGCGATTTGGGAGGAACGCCCCTCCCCCCATGGGGATGGTGCTGGAGTCCCTCGTCGAGGCCTAGCTCCACTGTATAGCAAAGTATAAGGCTTTAGCAAACTTTCGAGAGGGGCTCGTTGATGCCTCTACCTCTACCTTCATCCAAAGCTTTGAGAACTACAAGGCCCGCATGGGTTGCATGGTGCTGAAGTTGGATCTCAGGCACCTTCGCCCTAGCAATAGTGATGAAGAAGTGGAGGTGTTCTCTTCAAATGAAGATTAGGTCTTCATCCTTCTTTGTTTCTACTCCTTCGATGCCCTCTAGGGCATCATTTTTTTAATAAAAGTTTAAATAAATAAAAAATAGGTTTTCTACCATGTGTACCTCTTCTTTGAATGTTTCTAGATTTTTTGTATTGCGAACATGTCTTGTCAAAGCCTTTGGTGTCATATATTTGTGAAATTATCCAGTCATGGGCTTCGGATGATGTTTGATCTCTATCATCGAAAAATTCTTAGGGTTCTCAGACCCTCCTCGATAGAGGCCGTCATTCGCCTTTAAAGACTTCTGAGGTCTTTCCCGAACTAACTTCTCGATTGCATCCTTGTTGCATCATTTTCATTAGTTAATTTGACCTTGGTCTACGTCGTTGGATCATTTTTAAGACTTTTATTTATGAAAGGTTGTAACTTGGGTCGGGATATCTTTCCATCATCAATGCTTTGCTGACTAGTATTCGAAAGTCTCAACCTCTAAGCCAAGATATCTCCAAAGGATCAGTCCACCGATCCAATCATCAAGATTCAGATATTTATCTGAATATCCCATGGTCATGTCCGGTGCCATGCTAAATACCTTTTTCAGAGGTCTCCACTGGGATTGAGAATCTCTGAAGGACCATATATTGAAGGATGGTACTCCTTAGGCATTTAATGCTTATCACTTTCTGATGACCATAGTCTCTCGAAGAGGACAATTGGGGTTGGAAATGGGCCAGGCCACACCCCTACCCGTGCCCGGCCTGAATTTTATTTTTGAGCTTCAGGCCGGGCTTACGCCCAAAGTTCTTTTCGAACTTAAGGCCCGAGCCTAGCCTGGGCCCAAGCTCGAGCTCGGCCAGAACCCAATTGGGCCGGCCCAAATCACTTGCAATTGATCGGACCCAAACTTAAGCCTAGTCTGAATGGATTCGGTCCAGCCAGATTGTTTGCACTTGGCCAGGCCCAAGTCTGAGCCCGGCCCAAACCCACCACCTCTCGCCCCATCCCATTTGGATGTGTTCCTGTTCTTATCTTCGGTTAGCTAAGTGTTTCTTTACATGTTTTCAGTGCCTTCACTCCTAGTCCATCAGCATTCTATAACATCTGTCTTCCAGAGGCTTTTGGTTATAAAATTAGTATTGTCTATTATTCACCTATATTTTTGAGTTTGCTTGGGCTTGGCTTACTGCTGCTTCCTTCTTAATTTTACAAGCATCAGATCATGGTAAGATTGGAGGGAAAATCAGTTGGTCACGTATTATATTTCAACAGCAGAGTCTACCGCATGATCTGTCTTTTGCTACACTAATGCCTATTGGAATTTGTTCTGTCTGGCCTATTCGTCATTCTCCTACAGCTTGCTGTTTATTCACGGCATCCTATCAAGCACAAATTGAATAAACAGACAGCAAATAAATTGAATAAACAGAGGACCCGCATGGCAGAGTGAGGCTGAGAACTTAAGAACTAGGATTGGTGAACTGTTGAGAACAAACAGCAGCAAGAAAGCATAAATTACTAGAACTAAATATGGATGAGAATTACATTTTAACCTACTGAAGATGGAAGGGGAACAGTGAACACTGGAAGCATTAAAATTTGGCTACTTGATTCAACCAATTAGCTAGTGCTAATCGGCTAATATATAGGTTTGGGCTAACTCAGGCCACTTATTCAAGCTAAATCAATTTAAATAGAGAAACTAGGCTCGGACTAGAAATTAGGGCCCATGATCGGGCTGAAATTCAGGCTCGAACCTGCGCTAGACCAAAGATATGCTTGAGCACAGCCCGAAAGACAAATGGACCCTATATTCAGGCCCAAACCTGGCCTTAACTATTTTGGATTGAGCCCAAAGTCCGATCCGAAATTGGACTGGGCCGAGCCCAATTCCAACCCTAGCGACACGTGTCTTATGGTCAGAGAAAGTAGTTAGAGCTAATTAAGTCTCCCTTTTATAAATGTAGCTTCACCCACTTAAGGCTAGGACCAATCAGTTGTCTTCTACAATGTCACCTTTCTAGGTGTCACAGAGTCATCATCATTCATTTCTACCCAGCGAAGCTTTCCCCTACCCTCGTGGGGCCAAAGTTTGCCTCCAAGGAGCTCATTGGTGGATCTTTTTCCTTGGCATGGGAGATGTTAGGAAGATCTGCTACTCTACCCATTGAGTTGTGATGGCGGTCATCGGAGGCTGCTCTAGGATCTCACTCCATAAGAGAGTCTTAAACCTCTCTAAGGATGGATCTCCTCCCTCAGTGAGCGTAGCCTCTCGACCTTCCTTGGGAATGCATTGTGAAGGTGAGCATGTCTCCATGGATGGTGGGCCGACATCATCGAGTCCTGCATCCTTCATTGCGTCGACCCGATGTAGGGCTCCGGTAATGGTCGGGCTTGTATTTTTTCTTCTTTCATTATGATGGGTTTCATCCAACTGAAGTCATTTTTTAATGAACTTTTCTTTCGAATGAAATGTTCCTTCATCACATCAATCCAATGTCTTTGCTAGACGCTTGTTTGAGAATTCATTCAAAGTTGGCATGTGTGGGCCTTTGCTCAACTCGTCTGAAGAGCACTAGGTAGCCATGTGGGGTCCCCAGAGGGTTAGCTCTTTTGTTGTCATCTTTGATTTGGTCCTGATGATGAATCTCGAATAGATTGGTCTTTTCGACTAGAACTCACATAAGTTTTGGAAAGCGTAACTTTATTGATAAAGTCAAAAATAATTACACTTCTTACTAGCAGTACATCCGAAGGTTTTTGGAGTTTCATGTTCGAGGGATCTAAGTATCGTCGAGGGCCTCTAGCTTGAAGGCTCTAGATTAGATGACTTCTGTTATCTTGTATAGTCCTTCTCAATTTAGAGCTAGCTTACCTTATTTGGTAGGTTTGGATGCTTCCACCCATCTAAGGATAAGATCTCCTGAACAAAAAAGGCTTTAGTCTTTATCTGAGCATTATAGTGGGAGGCCACTCGTTGCTAGTATGATGCCATTTTGACCTAAGCTCTTTCTCTAGTTTCTTCAAGGAAGTCCAAATTTATGCAGAGTTGACTCAGATTTTCCTACTCGTCGTAGAGTTTGAGCCATGTAGATGACACTCCGATCTCGATGAGGATGACCGTCTTAGCTCTAAAGGTGAGATTGAAGGGATTTTCTTTGATCGCTATTCGAGGTGTGGTCCGATATGCCCATAGGACATTGTAGAGCTCCTATATCCACAATCCTTTTTTCTAGCCAAGTCTGGTCTTCAGTCCATGTAGGATAGTATGGTTGGTCACCTTGACTTCTTCGTTGGACTATGGGTGCCCTATCGAAGTGAGTCTGTGATCGATGTGGAGCTCTCAATAAAAGTTCTTAAACTTTTGGTTATCAAATTGCTGCCCATTATTGACAATGATAGCTTGCGGAAGCCCAAACTGGTAGATGAAAGATTTCCATATGAAGTCTTGAGCTTTCACCTCGGTGATCTATGCCAAAGATTCACCTTTAACTTTTTTGGTGAAGTAATCGATCACCATAATTAGAAACTTCCTTTGCTCCATCACTTGTGAGAATGGTCCGAGAATGTCGATTTCCCACATGTCGAATGGATAAGGGGTGACAATCGACATGAGCTTGACTGCTGGCCTTCTTCGGATGGTGGCATATTTCTGGCATTGGTTACATCATTTGATGAATTTGATAGCATCTTTTTGTAGGGTCAACCCACAGTATCCTTATCGAATGATTTTGCAGGCCAATGATCTATCCTCCCAAATGATTGTTGTAGATGCCTTCATATACTTTTCAAAGGGTATAGTCAGCCTTAGAGGGTCACAAGTAACAAAGCAAGGGCATAGAGAGAGATTTCTTGTAGAGTCTCCTATTGAGGACCACATATCATGGTGCTTGTCACTTGATCACACAAGCCTGCAAAGGTCAGAGGGTAACTCTCCTTTGGTCAAGTAATCGATAATCAGATCCATCTAGCTTGGCTAATGTTTGACTTGAAGCACTACGGACTCCTCGATGCTTCAAGTCTGCAAGAGCTTAATGAAGACTTGTTTATTGTGGTTGGCCAGATCCAAGGTCATGAGATGAGATAGAGCATCAGCTTGGCCATTATCCGATCTAGGTATTTGTTGAACATCTAGAGTTCGAAAGGCTATCGACATCTTCTTGAGCTTTTGTAGGTGCTTCATCATCGTTGGGCCCCAAGCCTTGTATTCACCATGGAGTTGTCCAACAACGAGCTGTGTCGATGAAGACTTTGGTATCTTTCACTCTAAGCTTTCTTGTGAGATTAAGTTCGATGATTAGGGTTCATACTTGGTCTTATTGTTGGAGGTTTTGAAATTGAAGTAGAGGGCATATTCCATTACAACCCCATCTGGATAGATGAGAATGGGCCTTGTCCTATATCCTTGTACATTTGAGGCTCCGTCGACGTACAAGATCCATTACAAAAATTTTTCTGCATCCTCAGATCTTGTTATGGACTGTTCGTTGTCACCCTCAGATCTTGTCGAGGGGAGCTCCCCCTTCGAGATGGCACACTCCACCAAGAAGTCTACCAGCACTTGAGCCTTCAAGGTGGATCGAGGTTGAAAGCTGATGTTGAACTCTCTGAGCTCAATCCTCCACTTCACCATGCATCTAAAGGTGTCAGTCCTTTGGAGAATCATCTTAAATGGCTGATCAGTCTAGACAATCACTGAATGAGCTTGAAAGTAAGGGCAGAGTCATCGCACCAAAGTAATGACTGCATAGACCATCTTCTAGCCTTCAAATACCTTATCTCTATGTCTCAGAGGATCTTGCTCATATAGTAGATTGGCTTTTGGGTTCCTGCATCTTTTTGGATGAAAATCGAACTAATAACATCAGGCAAAATAGCTAAATGTAATGATAATTGCTCAACTTCATCTGGCTTGGAAGGGAGTGAAGGGGAGTCGAGGTATCTCTTGAGTTCTTCGAAAGTAGTTCAGCACTCCTTTATTCATTCGAAGTTCTTTATCTATCTTATTTTCTTGAAAAAGGGAAGGCACTTCTCGATCGATCTAGAGATGAACCAACAGAGGGATGTTATTTGACCCACCAAGCTTTGAATCTCTAGCTTGGTGGTCGGATGCTTCATATAAAGAAGCACTTGGATTTTTTTGGATTAGCCTCTATTCTTTATGGAGTCACTAGAAAACTAAGAAATTTATTTGATGTGACTCCGAAGGCACAGTTATTTGAATTGAGCTTCATCTAATACCGCCATAGCTGTCTAAAAGCTTCCTCCATGTTGGTGATATGCCGGTCTGCTTCCATATTCTTGATGAGTATATCGTCGATGTAGACTTTCATGTTGCAGTTGATCTGATGTTGGAATGCCTTGTTGATGAGGCACTGATAAGTTGCACCCACATTCTTCAAATTGAAAGGCACCATTTTATAGTAATACAGATCTTTATCGATTATGAATGCGGTCTTCTCCTCATCTTCGGGCACCATTCGAATCTGATTGTATCCTGAGAAAGCATCCATGAAGCTTAGCAACTAATGCTCTGTGGTGGTGTTGACTAATCGATCGACCTTTGGAAGTAGAAAGCTATCTTTTGGGCAAGCCTTTTTGAGGTCGATATAGTTAACGCAGATTCTCCACTTACCATTAACTTTTTTGAACATGACAACATTAGAGATCCATTCAAGATAATGCACCTCTCGAATGAATCTTGCCATCAACAGCTTGTCGACCTCTTCATCAATAGCTCGCTATCACTTTAGGGTGAAGCTTCTTTTCTTTTGTACACTGGTTGGTGATTGAGATCCACATTCAATTTATGAAACATTAAGTCAGAGGAGATACCTGGCATGTCTAATGCTGACCAGGTGAAGATGTCTTCGTTGGCTCGAAGAAAGGTTACCAACCTGTTAGATAATTGCTACGGTTTCGTACGTGTAGTTTAAAAATTTTTAATTTATTAATATATCAGATCAGATCTGAAAACTATAGCAAGGATCTTGACACGAACATGCAACCATGATATAAAATCTGAAAAAAAATAAATATTAGCCAAAATCAAACAAAGATCAGATCTCCATACCTCAGATCATGCGGATGTCCCGGGTTCTGATCGTAGCCGCACATGCACCCAACCTCTACTGATATCCACAAAGATATATCTAATTAAAGCATCAAGATGATTGGTGTGCTAGCATCTTACAAATCTCACTCTTCAATCTTGGATCTAGATCTCTTCTTCTAGATCTTGAAGAAGGAGATCACTGCGCGAACTCTTTCGCATAGATTCGATGGGATTTAAACCAGATCACCATGAAGAGAAGAAGAATCCTTCTTCTTCTCTTCTTCTCTCTTTTTTTCTTCTTAGATCTGATCTCTATCAGATCTGGACATTGGGGATGAAGGGGAGAAACAAAGAAGGCATTGGATGATGGTTATGCGGTAAGAAGAAAACCACCTTACCTTAGCGCACGCCATCTTATATCTCTCTTTTATTTTTGTTGAATAACCCCTTATTCCTCATGCCCCAAAGGAGATAAGATCAAATCTTATCAAAATAGGTAAGTGAGGTGTGAAAAAGAGGAAGGAAAAAAGTTGGTGCACCAAAAAGAAATCCGTAAGATGTCTCATGCCAATTTTTAGGACACGCCCATCTTTTCCAAAAATTTTTGTCGCACAAAAAAATTTTCCACACCCCAACAAACTAGATTAGGATGTTCTCTTGATAAAATATCTATTCAAATCAAATTTGGATAGATGTCCTAAAGAGAGAGAGTCCCAGAAGGATAATTGGCGCGCCACATCTCTTCACGTGTGCAAGAGAATAAGGGGGCATGTTTTCACACATTCCCTCCCCTTCTGGGCATGAAACTTAAAGACAGAGTCTTAAGAGATCTGGGTTCTCTGAGTCATGGTTCTATTGGTTCAAATAGAATCTCAATCAGATTCAAATCGAGTCCGAATCGAGTCGAATTCGAAAGGCTGTCAAGCCTGATCCAATCAAGCTTGAAATTCAAATCTGATTTGGATAATTAAACTAAATTAATATTAAATTAAATTAATTATAATTAAATTAAATTTAATTTAAATTAATTAAAACTTAATTCATAATTTAATTAGCTCTAAAAAAATTACAGCATTTATAATTAAGTCCCTGTGCTAACAATTAACAGCTACTAAAACTGTAACGCTCACAAATTAGTAGTTTCTAAAATTCAAATTATCAATCCGATTGATAATTCGAATATGATCTAAGCCATTGATCAGGTCATGCTCTTTTTGTGTGTGACCCCTCAGTTTCTATTCTATCTGGTAGTGCGACATACCGTGATCTCCATCACAGTATCATCGAAACTCTTTTCGATGGGCTGGAATGATTCCAACTCACCTCAATAAAGATCGTTGATCCGAAAATGATCTTAGTGAGTTTTCATGATCCATCAGTGATGTCTAGCAATATGTAGTGGTAATCCAGTGAAATAGAAAAGTGAAACCCTAGGTACAATTATCGTGTGATACAATCCCTCTATCGTAAGTCTCGACTTGATGGAGGTCATGAAAAACTCATTAAATCCCATCATCAGTCATATGCTAGATTGGCTCGACTCGAGTTCATCTATGAATCCTGTGAAATCTCTTTTTCAATATTCACACTTACTCTGACCAGAGATTTCTGAACTCAGTCTTACAAATCGCATAGGACTTCTCCTTTTCTACCAAAGTCGATAGATTCCATCTAGGTGCATCCTACTCCAAACAATGAACTTGAACCTACAATAGCCAACATACACAGCAAGGACTCGAATGGCTATAGACCAAGGAAACATATAGTCAAACTAAGCATCCTCGCAATGAATAACCAACACACCGTAGGTTAAAGGATCAGTCACACCACTGCAGCATTGAGAAAACTACTGACGAGTGAGTAGACATCTAAGTGATTTTTCATATTGGTCACGCTCAGTGTAAGTTATTCTCTAACAACCACCTGCACTCTCACTCCAGTGTCATTACACCGTAGACTTAAGACTCATCTGTCCTAAAGGGAGGTGATCCATGCACCGATCTTAAATAGATTAATCACTATCCTCCATGACGATCCTTCCATCGAAAGTATTTAGAAATTAACTACTAATAATATATGTCTCAAATTCTCAATACCTTGAGAATATACAAATCATCTTTGTTAATTTCTAAGACAAATCATGGACACATGTGACATGATTGGTTATAAAGACTGCCCATTAAGTACAAAACATATCCTAGAGAAAAGGTATGTGTCAGCCAAGATTGACTTCTAAGGCACACATTTAACAAACTCCCACTTGCACTAAAGTCAATCTATCATATACTTGAGCCCCATCTTCTGAAGACAGGCTTCGGTGATTAGCTGGCTAAGTGACTCGGGCCTACCACTATTTTGTGGAGTCTACTCTCTATACCACCATGTATTTCTACTTGAGATAATCGTGTATATCCCTGCTCTATGTATATGGACTTTTGGTGAGACTTTGGCTCCTTATCAAAGGCTATGGATCATTATTTTTGCAGTATAAATGTTATAGTATCTAATAGTATGACATCTAGTTCCGTAACTATCATAAGAACCAGATCGCATCCTGCACATCTACAGCATATTCAGCTTCTATTAGTTGATTGCCTGAAATCCTTCCAATATATCGAACTAACATAACTCAAGAATATATGCTGATGTAGATATTCTACTATCAGCATCAGTGTATCCTCCCACTCTTAGCTCTAACTCTTTTTCAAAGATGAGAAATAATTTCTTAGTACTTCTCAAGTACTCAGAGATATTTTTCACAGTAATCTAATGCTCCTAGCTTGGATTTGACTAATATCTGCTCGTGACTTTCACAGCAAGATATACCAAGTCGAGTACATAACTTGGCATACCCTATGTCTAAGAATAATGGATCCCTCTTGAAGGTTTCAATGTTGAACCTTTTTAGCACCTCTTCTATGTACTTATCTATGAAAACCAAACATCCTTTTAGGATCTATCTCTATAGACCTTTATTTCTAGAATATTTGACCTAGATCTTTGATAAAAAAATTCTATATGTAACCACATCATAATCGATGTCAGTATGGGATCCTCCCACTGATCTTCATGTAATTATATGATTTCTCATACCACATCATTGTAGGTTTTAGGATCATCCCTATGTTCTCAATCTTCCTCAAGAAATACTTTCTCTTAATCCTTTGTAAGAATATCAAGTATCTTTCTAAAGGATAGAAGATCCTACTAGATCTACGAGATGGAGGAGATACTATATATACTGGCTCATCTTAAATAGGTTGTACAGATCCTGTGACTCATTATTCTTTAGAAAATTCTTTTTGATTTCATCCTCTCACTGTTTTCAAGAAAATAGTATGATTGCTCACAATCATATTGTGAACCACTGAGAAGAAAAAGTGATATCCCAAACTCTTTTGAGATACCCCACAAACAAGCTTTCAAGACCTATCCTCTAACTTATCCACCGTATCATATCTCATATGATGTAATGAAACCAACTTTAGAGAAAACCTAATTTAGATTTCAAAAGTTAAACTTTGTTCCAAAGAAACAATAATTAATCTAATGATGTTCATGATGGATTGGATCATATCTCATATAGCACCATTGTTCCTCATAGATACACCATAGAGTTGAGGTATATAAGGAGAATTCCATCATAAAATTATGCCATTCTCTTTAGATAATCGATAAATTTCTTATTTGGTATTGCATCTTCGATCTGATCGAAGTACCTTTAGAAATTTTTTAATTTATTCTTTATACTTCACATTTTTAAACCTTTCAAAGTCTTTCAGATTTGTATCTTACATACATACCGATACGATGACTTTTCATCGGTAAAGGTGATGAAGTAGTGATAATCTCCTATCTGACTCATCAAATGGGCCATGCACATTGTATGTATACTAGGATAAGTATCTCAGTGGTCATATCTCTTTATCCCATAGAGGATAGCTTGGTCATTAATTCTTAAAGAGATGATTCACAGACTGGATATGACTTCATAGTTAATGAGCCCAAAGGCCCATTTTCTTCAATCGGCAGATCATTTCTTCTCATATATGATCTAGCCAAAAGAATCATCTATATACTTCAGGTTATTTGGTTCTAGATCTCTTAGACCCAATGGCATTCACTATTTACTCAAATAAGTTTACAAATGCATCACCATGCAAATGATTAAGAACTAAATTCAAACGGTAATCATCGAAGTTAGGTGCCCATAGTCTTAGTGCAATGTTTGCACTATTGCCGACTAAAAAAAATCACTTCACCTTCCTTTAGTCCTCTTCCTTCCTTAGATCTTATATTAAAGTATGTAATATGCACTAGAGTCTAATGAAAAAGAAAAAACTGTAAGATCAATTTCGAGCAATTTGACATACCTTCCAAAGATGTATTAATGTTCTTTAGATTTTCTAGGTATGTATCTTCAAACTTTTTAAGGTCCTTTAGTTACCAATTTATTGACCAATTTAGTTAAGGTTCTATATTATTTATTCATATAATAGTTTCACAAACTGTCCGTATAAATTAAAGATCGCAGGATCAAATCCATTAGTAATTTCTTATGCATGATCATGTCAAGCTTCTCAAGCTCTTCAATATCCTTGATCATTGATCAGGGACAAACTGCCCATCACGCATCTCATGCACTGTGTGACTCTGATCATCTCACAACTATTGTAGATGAATCAAAATATCATTGGCAGTCTATATATCCTTATGCATATATTGAATTTTATCAACTATGAAGTACAATTTATAGCACCTAACCTAATTGTCAATGTCCAACCATTTATCAAGTATAGCTCGTTGACCATGAATTGGACAAGCAGATGACATTGGGTTAACCTGATCAAGAACATGGTTTAATTTTTAAAAGTTAAGAATAATTTCTAAAAGCTAAGAACTATTCTTAAATTTTTAAGCTAGAATATGTAATTGATTTCGGTTAAGTGGTTGATATCTAAGATTTGAACTAGAAGGTTGGAAGCTGAAGACTTGGTCATAGAGAGTAAAGATTTAATTAGATGATTGTACTTGTAATAGTTTATTCTAGAAACTTTAAAAATAAATAAAGGCTCCCATTAATTTTTTGAGTCTCTCACTCTTCTCGGATGGAGAAACGAAAATCCTAACGTGATAAGTGGTTCTAGTAGGTGCTGCGGTCCCATCGATGTATGGCACTTCACTTAACAGTTATTGGTGACATATATACCAAAGCGTGGATAATTCTTTATCCAAATGCTTTTCTAAGCATGTTGCAATGATTTGGTCTTCAAGTCTTATGGCCTCACCTAACAGTTATTGGCACATTTCTTAGTTAAGTCCAACTCACATTCATCAGCGAGTGCAAAGCCATCATTAGATCCCTCACCTAATAGTTATTGGGCCGAACCCCATCTTTACCTTGAGATATCTAATGTCAATAGAGTGGTTGCATCTTTTCGATGTAATCGAACCACTGTAACTAGCCGAGAATGATCAACATCGAAAAAGGCACCCACATCTCTACAACGGTGGGAGACTAGTAGACTTAATATTTAGTGAGGAGATTTGAGTTCAGATCTCTTCTAATTAGTCATATACATCTGATGTAATGACTTATCTGGTTTGGGTCAGCACATTTCATGTTTGACCTACCTAGTCAGAATGAATGAACTCGGGTCAATAAGAAACCTAATACAAAACTTAATCTTTCAAGATAGCTAGGTAAGTGAAGATGAGTGGGGGTGCCCCCGTTACTTCACCAACGAATTGGTCAGATCAGACAACGGAACCTATTAAAGAACCATCATCTAATACTTGTCTTAGATACCAAATTGGTTGATTAGAATTAATTAGGTTAACCTATAGACCTGAGCTCGAACCACTGAACCAAATTCAATCTTGACTTAATCAATTCATATCACATGTTAATCAATTTGATCAACTATAACTAAATTCAATTTTGAGCCCCTTTGACCTAATCCCAACCAACTCTTGATTAGGTTCGATCAACTACTTAAAATCAAAAAGAGTTCTAATCTGATCTAATCAATGATCCTAGTTATAGTTTAGTCTCTAAACCTAATTTATTCAACCCATACCCAAAGTCCATATTTTATGCATTGAAATTTAGATCTTAAATTCATAATTTTAGATATTATAATTTCAAATCTTAATTCTGAATTAAGTGCATTATGTACATGGGTTCAAGTTTAGATCTAGAAATAATTTTTAATCTAAATAATTTATATTGTATCTCATACAATATTGTCATTTGCAGAATCGAGTCAACTTAGTTTGGTACATGAATCAATTTGTCACAGTGAGTCGGTACACACTGAGATAAATAGAAACTTATAGACCTAACCTGTACAATTAAGTCAGCTCATTAGCAAATGAGCTGACCTACCAGAATCTCGAATTGACTCCAACAAAAATGAGTCAACTCACCAAGCACTCGAGTCGACCTAATTGAGAATCGTGTTGACTCCACAGGCATATCAGTCATAGTTTCATATTTTCATGCAAACAAAGCCTAAGATATTGGATCTAGAATTTTATAGAAATTAAGTTTTAAATCGTGTGTCAAATAATATATCAAATATAATATTTTAACGATCTAAAATATATAAAAATACATGCATAATCTGATTTAAATCTTAAATATGTATCATATACAAATTTTTTGTTTACTGTTTATCTTCATGAAAAATATCACAGTCGGCACTCCTACACGTCATAAGAGAGAACCCATCGAATAGGTAAGAGAGGGACTTTAATCCCTTTATCATCTTATGATCGGATGGCCATGGTGATTATCCCAATTTGATTATTATGCTACTAAGAGTTTAATCTAACATATCACATATGTAATCAATTAAAAATTAGATTTAATTATTTTTCACATGTCAAACATATGAACAATAACATTGAATCTATGCATGTAAAAAAAATTTCAACAATCATACTAGATCCAAATTAAATACTAATTAATATTTTTAGATCTAAAACTAATTTCAAAATTGAATAACTCATAATTTATTTCAGATCTGAAATAATTTCAGATCCAAAATAACCCTGTAATCATATTACAGCATGAAGAAAAATCAAATCTAACTTTAATCGATATTCTACATCATTCTAGGATAACCATTCAGCATAATAGGATTATGCCAGAAAAATTTTATTGCAGAATGAGTAGATCATTAAACTAACCTTCAGATCTAATTTTTACAAATCAAATTTGAGATCTGAAGAGTTTTCATATTCGTATCAGAACCTATGCTCTGATATCACTGTTAGAAAATCACTACGATTTCATACATATAGTTTAAAAATTTTTTAAAATTTATGCAATAAAAATAAATAAATTAAAATATTTTTAATTTATTAACATATCAGATCAAATCTGAGAATCATAGCAAAGATCTTGATATGAACATGCAACCATGATCTAAAATCTAAAAAAAAATAAATGTTAGTGAAAATCAAATAGAGATCAGATCTCCATACCTTAGATCATGGGGATGTCCCGGGTTCTGATCGTAGCTGCACACATATCTAACCTCTGCTGGTATCCATATGAAGATACCTGATCGAAGCATTGAGATCATCAGTGTGCTAGTACCTTGCAAATCTCACTCCTCAATTTTGGATCTAGATCTCTTCAAGATCTTGCATAGATCTAATAGGATCTAAACTAGATCATCATGAAGAGAAGAAGAATCCTTCTTCTTCTCTTTTTCTCTCTCTTTTCTCTTCTTAGATTTGATCTCTATCAAATTTGATCATTGGGGATGAAGGGGAGAAACAAAGAAGGCATTGGATGATGGTTATGCGGTAATAAGAAAACCACCTCACCTTAGCGCATGCCATCTTATATCTCTCTTTTGTTTTTGTCGCATAACCCCTTATCCCTCATGACCCAAAGGAGATAAGATCAAATCTTATCAAAATAGGTAAGTGAGGCATTGAAAAGAGGAAGGAAAAAAGTTGGTGCGCCAAAAAGAAATTGGTAAGATCTCTCACGCCAATTTTTAGCGCACGCCCATCTTTTCCAAAAATTTTGTTCACACAAAAAAATCTTTCATACCCCAACAAACCATATTAGGATGTTCTCTTGATAATGCAACTATTTAAATCAAATTTGGATAGATGTCCTAAAGAGAGAGAGTCCTAGAAGGATGGGGTGCCAACTATTGGTGCCCCACATCTCTTCACGCGTGCAAGAAAATAAGGGGGCATGTTTTCATGCGTGCTCTCCCCTTCTGGGAATGAAACTTAAAGAGAGAGTCTTAGAAGGCTTGGGCTCTCTGAGTCATGATTCTACTGGTTCAAATAGGATCTCAATCAGATTCAAATCGAGTTCGATCGAGTCGAATTCGAAAGGCTGTCAAGCCTGATCCAATCAAGCTTGAAATCCAAATCTAATTTGGATAATCGAACCTAATTAATATTAAATTAAATTAAATTAAAATTAATTTAAATTTATTAAAACTTAATTCATAATTTAATCAGTCTCAAAAAAATTATAATATTTGCAATTAAGTCCATATGCTAACAATTAGCAGCTGTCAAAACTGTAATGCTTACAAATTAGCAGTTTCTAAAATTCAAACTATCAATCCAATTGATAATTAGAATATGATCCAAGCCATTGATCAGGTCATGCTCTTTTTATGTGTGACCCCTCATATTCTATTCTATTTGGTAGTGAGACATACCGTGATCTCCATCACAATATCATCGAAACTCTTTTCGATGGGTTGAAACGATTCCAACTCACCTCAACAAAGATCATTAATCCGAAGATGATCTTAGTGAGTTCTCATGATCCGCCAGTAATGTCTAGCAATATATAATGGCAACCTAATAGAATAAAAAAGTGAACCTCTAGGTGCAGTTATCATGTGATACAATCCCTCTATCGTGAGTCTCGACTTGACGGAGGTCATAGAGAACTCGTCAAACCCCATCATCAGTCATATGCTAGATTGGCTTGACTCGAGTTCATTTGTAAATCTCGTAAATTTTTTTTTCAGTATTTACACTTACTCTGACTAGAGGTTTTTTAAACTTAGTCTTACGAATCACATAGGACTTCTTTTTTTCTATCAAGATCGATAGATTTTATCTAGGTGCATCCTACTCTAAATAGAAAATCTGAACCTATAATAGCTAATATACACAGCAGGGATCTGAATGACTAGAGACCAAGAGAATGTATAGTCAAACTAAGTAGTCTCGTTGTGAATAGCCAACACACTGCAGGTCAAAGGACCAGTGACACCACTACAGCATTGAGAAAATCACTGATGAGTGAGTAGACATTCAAGTGATTCTCATATTGGTCACGCTCAGTGCAAGTTATTCTCTAACAACTATCTGCACTCTCACCCAGTGTCTCTACACCACAGACTCAAGACTTATCTGCCCTAAAGGGAGGTGATCCATGCACTAATCTTGAATGGATTGATCACTATCTTCCATGACGATCCTTCGATCAGAAGCATTTAGAAATTAACCACTAATGATGTATGTCTCAAATTCTCAACACCTTGAGAATATACAAAATATTCTTTATTAATTTTTAAGATAAATCATGGATACATATGACATGATTGGTTATAAAGACTGCCCATTAAGTATAAAATATATCCTAGAGAAAAGGTATGTGTCAGCCAAGATTGGCTTCTAGGGCACACATCTAACACAGCCATCCCTATTATCAGGAGTAAGATGGGATCCAATCCGCATTGTTCTAGTCAAATCATCTCTGAAGGGGATGATGATGAGTTCTTTGGTCTGCTCTCCCCAAAATTCTTTTGCTTCTTCCCTGTGATCCTTGATTAGCAGAGCCTCCATCAATTTTTTATCTTTGATTGTAGTGAAGAAGCATTATCGATTGAGCATTTGGTCTCCTCGAATCTTGCCAACCCTAAATGAAGTCAGGATTTGATCATCAAATGGTACATGGAGACAATTGCTTGAAATGCATTGAGTCCGAATCATCCTAAGATTGCATTATAGGCAGAAGACACTCCGATGATAAAGAAAGTCAACTACTTAGTTCATTATCGTGGCACCATCTCAACGGTCATTGGGAGTGACTTCTCCTTCCACTGCCATGGACTTTCCTAAAAATTTGAGTAAGGGAGTGTTCACGCACCTTAGTCGACAGTTTATACATTGGAAGGCATCATAAAATAAGACATCTATGGAGTTTTCATTATCAATAAAAATTCATTTTATATCATAATTTATCATCATCATTAAGATGATGACAACATCATTGTGAAGAGTTTGAACTCCTTGGATACCATCATCAAAGAAAGAAATCAAGTCATCGATCCTCTACCTCTTTAGACTTCCAACTCGATCAATTATCCCCCTGCCACTTTCGAGGCCTGAGATCATATTGATGACGCCAATCGTCAGGCAATTGTTGTTGTTATCCTCATTAGGCTAGCATCAGAGTGGCTCCTGATGCGTAATTTGAGTGCAGGGGTAAAATGATAATTTTAAAACTTTTTCAAAATCACTATTTTACAATGGAAATAATTAATTAATCTAATTAATTAACATGTATTTATCTTACATTAAGATCTAAATATAATATATAGCATGCATGCATTTAAATTCGAAATTCAAATTTAAACAGTAAATAATTTACTGTTCTGTGTTCAGAACACAATATCTTTGTACTGGTAGTCGATCACTGCAATCTGATCATCGTCGGAAGGCTCTGATCACCAAAATGTAGCCACACAGTATGTCTGGCCTCTGTGGATCGTCCACATGAGGCTCCCGATCTGATCGGCTCCTCACGAGTGCTAGCTCGTTATAGAGCCCTTTCAACGGCTGATGCTGATCGAACTCCTTCGATCGATGTCTGTCGATTCCACGGATACTTTGGATCATCAGTAAATGTGCTTGAGAGGTAGATGATTCTCTCCCTTGAATTTGGTGGGCTCACGATACTCGTAGCTCACTAACTCACTTCCCGAACCCCAGGCTGAAACCCTAGGGAACACACTGAAAACCCTGCGCCCAATTTTCTTTCTTTTCTTTCTTTTTCTCTCGAAAGGTTTTGGACCTTCACCTCACGCACAAGGCTTCCTCACACCCCACTTTCTTTTTCAAAAATTTTCTACGCATGCCCCATCCTTCTCCTCTTTTTAAAACAACATCGAACGTGTCTTATCCGCGTGAGAAGATAAAGACAAGTGGTTACACATTTGAATTCAAATCAAATTTGAATTCAAATGCAAACCAACTCATCCCTATCCACTTGGGTGTGAGAAGAGAAGGTGCGAGGCTACATTGTGCGTGGAAAGGTTTCATGAGAAACTCTTTCTTGTGTGAGATATGGGGTGCTAAAGTGGATAGGGTCATGAAGGCGCAAGAGATAAGTTATCCATTCAAATTCAAACATGCTTTGAATTTGAATGGCTAACTAATCAATTTTATCCAAAGATTAGCGGACAAGAGTGGGCGTGAGAAGGGCTTTGCATGAGAGAAAATTCATGAGAAGTTTCTTCTCGTGAATTCAAATGGGCGCAGAGATATGAGGTGGCGCAGGGATTCAAATTCAAATGGTGGTTTAATCTTAATTGAACCAACCTAATCAAAATAGGTTAAGCACAATTAGACTAAATTAAATCCAACTTAATTAGGCTTAATTAGACTTAATAAAATTTTAATCAAATCAAAAATTTACTAAGCCCAACCCCTGATCAAATCAGGAACCAAACCATCTCGACGATTAGGTCAACTCTTAACCTAATCGGGTCAAACCCAACTGAATCCAATTCAATTGGACTTGATCCAAAAATAATTACTCAATCAAATTGAGTTAATTAGTGATCAAATTACTAATTAAACCTCTCATAAATATTGAGTCTAAATCCGATGGGCAATCGGGTATCAAAGTCCATCAATATGAAACCTTGATCGAAGAGTCCCAAACCAGTGGGACTCTTGACCCCGGTATCCAAAATGTGTGGGACTCATGATCAGAGAATCTTGATTCTCGATCACAGAGTCCCAGACACGTAGGACTAATAGTCCATGAACATTAAGACTCTTCATCAGCCATCAGATCAGATAGAAACCTCTAATGTGTGTGACCCCGCAGGTTCGAACCTAAGCCGGTAGCACAGGAACCAATTCCTGTACTAATCAAAGTGACCATCTAGCAATGGTACCCAATATCTGGATAGGTCGAATAGTCGCAATCGTAACATTCAGAACCTACGTGAATATGGTTACTGTATAATTCATCCCTTTTGACCCCTGTGTTTAGGACGACTCAGGGTTAAACTGTCAACCCTGATTAGATCATCCGAGTCGTGCTCAACTCAATCAGTCCTGTGACTCCTCACTAGGACTACCCAGGGCCAAGGTTTTGCTAAATTGAAACACGACTGTACACAGCTCCTGAACTGGAGTGGTCAATCCCATCTTGATACACGCACCGACAAGTCAAATACTTGACTACACCCAGCATCCTTCCATCACTGAATTAGAAATTCAGATAGTCCAGTGCCTAAGTGCAGTGAGTTGCTTGCAAGTCACCATGGCGATCTCAAGTCGGAGGGATAGTTATATCCATATCCCATCGGAGTAAATCTTGACAGCAGAGATAGCTCCAGAGTCGGTCACGTTCAGTACAGATGTACCCTTACATCTCACCTATATGCCATACCAGCATCTCCACACTCCTTGGTTAAGAGGATAACCAACCTATATGGCACACAACGACCTATGCTCGATAAATATTGTTGTCCTTGATAACAACGTATCATTTGGTTGTGAGCAGGTTTAAGGACTAAATGATAAATCCTTCTTTGTCGAGTCTAAATAGTCCTAAGAACTTCACCACAACACAGGAGTTCATTAGAAGATGACAATTTGTGATGAAAAATACCAAAATAACTTTTATTTATTTATGATTTATGTGCTAATACAATAAAGAACACAACTGTCAACAGGCTGACGATTAGCTTTGGGACACTATTCCCAACAATCTCCCACTTGGCCTAAAGTCAATCGGTGCAGTATCTAATACCCATCTTCGACTTGAAGTCGTCGAACTCCTTCACCGCAATGGCTTTAGTGAATGGGTCGGCCAGATTCTCCTTTCCGTCGATCTTCTGAAGGTCGACGTCTCCTCGATCCATGATTTCTTGGATAAGATGGTAGCGGTGCAGAATATGCTTCGTCCGTTGGTGTGCCTTTGGTTCCTTCGCCTGAGCAATGGCTCCAGAGCTGTCACAGTAGAGCAGAACTGGACCAACAAGGGAGGGTGCTACTCCGAGCTCGGTGATAAATTTTTTGAGCCACACCACTTCTTTGGCAGATCTGATGCAGCGACATACTCTGCCTCACAAACTGAATCAGTCACTGTGTGCTGCTTGAAATTTTTTCAGCAGACAGCCCCACTATTAAGGGTAAAAATAAATTCCGACAAACTCTTGTTGTCATCGTGATCAGACTGAAAATTAGAGTCTGTAAACACTATAAGTCTCAAGTTCGATTCACCATAAACAAGCCACTGGTCCTTAGTATTTCTTAAATACTTCAGGATGGTTTTAATAACCTTCTAGTGATTCTCCCCTGGATCAGATTGGTATCTACTCACTATCCCTAGTGAGTATGCCACATCTGGTCGCGTATATGTCATGACGTACATGATAGATCCCACTGCTGAAGCATATGGTATTCTACCCATACGCTCTCTCTCTTGAGGTGTTGTCGGACAATCCCTCTTCGAGAGAGAAATTTCATGGCCTATCAGTAGATAGCATTTCTTGAAATTCTCCATGCTAAACCTCTTCAACATAGTATCAATGTACGCGGACTGGGATAAGCCAAGCAACCTTTTAGATCTATCCCTATAGATCCTCATCCCTAGGATGTAGGAAGCTTCTCCCAGATCCTTCATGGAGAATTGTGATGACAGCCAAATCTTTATTTCTTGTAATGCAGGGACATCATTTTCGATTAAGAGAATGTCATCCACATACAATACAAAAAATATCACAACTGGACCATTAGCCCACTTATAAATGCAGGGCTCTTCTCCATTCTTAACGAAGCCATACATCTTGATCGTCTTATCAAAATGTATGTTCCAACTCCGGGATGCCTGCTTAAGTCCATAAATGGACCTCTGTAGCCTGCATACCTTAGACTCATCTGTGGATGTGAATCCTTCAGGTTGTATCATATACACCTCTTCGTCCAGCTCTCCGTTTAGAAAAGCTGTCTTCACATCCATCTGCCAGATTTCATAGTCTAGATGGGTAGCTATTGCAAGCATAATCCGAATGAATTTGAGCATTGCCACAGGAGAAAATGTTTCGTCATAGTCTATACCATAACGTTGACGATATCCCTTGGCAACCAGACGGGCTTTATAGGTTTTCACCTTTCCATCTGTGCCCCTCTTCCTCTTGAAGACCCACTTACACCCTATGGATTTTACTCCTTCGGGTGGGTCAACCAATGTCCACACATCATTGACCTTTATGGACTACATTTCGGATTTCATGGCCTCTAGCCATTTCTCAGAGTCAGGTCTCTGCATTGCATCCATGTAGGTGATCGGATCCTCATCGTTTTTATCAAGTTCGATAGGATCGCCGTCCCAGACCAAGAAACCATAGTATCTGTCTGGTTGACATGGTACTCTACCAAATCACCTTAAGAGTGCAGGAACAATGGGCTCTGGATCTGATCTAACTAAATTTGGTTTAGGTTCAGCTACTTGTGTCGGTTTTTCCACCTGCCGAAATTTCTCAAGTTCGACCTTAGAGGCAACAGTCCCTTCACTAAGGAATTCCTTTTCTAAAAAGATTGCCTTAAGGCTGACAAACACCTTTTGCTCATCAGCTAGGTAGAAATAATACCCTTTGGTCTCTTTTGGGTACCCTATGAAATTACACTTGTCAGACCTAAGTCCAATTTTGTCTGTAATTAAACGTTTAATATAAGTCGGACACCCCCAAACCCTAAGGTGCAAGAGTACTGGCTTACGTTCTATCCATAACTCATATGGTGTTTTGGTTACAGACTTACTCGATATCCTATTTAGAAGGTAACAAGCCGATTCGAGTGCATATCCCCAAAGGAAGATTGACAGACCAGCAAACCCCATCATGGATCGGACCATGTCTAACAAGGTCCGATTCCTCCTTTCAGACACACCATTATGCTGTGGTGTTCCAGGAGGAGTCTACTGAGAGAGAATCCCATTGTCCCCTAAATATGTCAAAAACTCATTGGAAAGATATCCACCTCCTCGATCAGATCGAAGAGTTTTAATACACTTTCCAGTTTGTTTTTCTACCTCATTTCAGAATAGTTTGAATATTTCAAATGACTCCGACTAATGCTTCATTAAATAGACATACCCATACCTCGATAGGTCGTCTGTGAAGTTTATGAAGTAGAAATATCCACCTCTTGCACTTGAGCTCATGGGTCCACATACATCAGAATGTACCAGACCCAAGAGTTCACTGGCTCACTCATCTTTTTCAGTAAAAGGTGACTTGGTCATCTTCTCAAGAAGACAGGACTCACAGGTTGGAAGTGATTCACAATCACCAACTTCAAGAATTCCTTCTTGAGCCAACCTGTTTATCCTGTTCTTATTGATATGACCTAGTCTACAGTGCTAAAGGTAGACTTCTGACACATTATCTATTCTAGGGTATTTACCGGAGGTTTGAACCACATTAACAGGCTGTGACAGTAAGTAAATTTCATTATCTAGTTGTCCAACAAACATTGTAACACCATTCAAAATGATATTGCAAATATTTTCTTTTATTAAAAATTGATAACCGTACATGGTCAAAAGGCCTACAGAAATAATATTTAATAAAAAGCTTGGACAATAGTGACATTCACTTAGAATTACATTACGAGAATTGATTACAAGGTTCATGATTCCTAATGCTAGAATTGGAACTTTACTTCCATCTCCAACGTTCAGGAATCTATCACCTTCATCAAATCTCCTACTGACCTGCAGACCCTGCATCAAATTGCAAATATGATAAGGGCTTCTGGTATCCAATACCCAGGCAGTAGTATCACAAATGAAAAAGTTGCAAGGTGTTATCATATAAGTACCTTACTTCTTCTTCGGCCTGTTTGGGTCTAGGGAGGCAATGTATAGAGGATAATTTCTCTTCCAGTGTGAACAGGTTTAAGGACTAAACGATAAATCCTTCTTTGTCGAGTCTAAATAGTCCTAAGAACTTCACCACAACACAGGAGTTCATTAGAAGATGACAATTTGTGATGAAAAATACCAAAATAACTTTTATTTATTTATGATTTATGTGCTAATACAATAAAGAGCACAACTATCAACAGACTGATGATTGGCTTTGGGACACTATTCCCAACAATCTCCCACTTGGCCTAAAGCCAATCAGTGCAGTATCAAATACCCTTCTTCAACTTGAAGTCGTCGAACTCCTTCACCGCAATGGCTTTAGTGAATGGGTCGGCCAGGTTCTCCTTCCTATCGATCTTCTGAAGGTCGACGTCTCCTCGATCCATGATTTCTCGGATGAAATGGTAGCGGC
This sequence comes from Elaeis guineensis, assembly GCF_000442705.2. Lineage (NCBI taxonomy): Eukaryota > Viridiplantae > Streptophyta > Magnoliopsida > Arecales > Arecaceae > Elaeis > Elaeis guineensis. Next base: position 35,901,988 of record NC_025998.2, read on the forward strand.
GCAGAATATGCTTCATCCGCTGGTGTGCCTTTGGTTCCTTCGCCTGAGCAATGGCTCCAGAGCTGTCACAGTAGAGCAGAACTGAACCAACAAGGGAGGGTGCTACTCCGAGCTCGGTGATGAATTTTCTGAGCCACACCACTTCTTTGGCAGCATCTGATGCAGTGACATACTCTGCCTTGCAAACTGAATCAGTCATTGTGTGCTGCTTGAAAATTTTCCAGCAGACAGCCCCACTATTAAGGGTAAAAATAAATTCTGACAAACTCTTGTTGTCATCGTGATCAGACTGAAAACTAGAGTCTGTAAATCCTATAAGTCTCAAGTCTGATTCACCATAAACAAGCCACTGGTCCTTAGTATTTCTTAAATACTTCAGGATGGTTTTAACAACCTTCTAGTGATTCTCCCCTAGATCAGATTGGTATCTACTCACTATCCCTAGTGAGTGTGCCACATCTGGTCGTGTACATGTCATGACGTACATGATAGATCCCACTACTGAAGCATATGAAATTCTACCCATACGCTCTCTCTCTTGAGGTGTTGTCGGACAATCCCTCTTCGAGAGAAAAATTTCATGGCCTATCAGTAGATAGCCTTTCTTGAAATTCTCCATGCTAAACCTCTTCAGCATAGTATCAATGTACGTGGACTGGGATAAGCCAAGCAACCTTTTAGATCTATCCCTATAGATCCTCATCCCTAGGATGTAGGAAGCTTCTCCCAGATCCTTCATGGAGAATTGTGATGACAGCCAAATCTTTATTCCTTGTAATGCAGGGACATCATTCTCGATTAAGAGAATGTCATCCACATACAATACAAGAAATATCACAACTGGACCATTAGCCCACTTATAAATACAGGGCTCTTCTCCATTCTTAACGAAACCATACATCTTGATCGTCCTATCAAAACGTATGTTCCAACTTCGGGATGCCTGCTTAAGTCCATAAATGGACCTCTGTAGCCTGCATACCTTAGACTCATCTGTGGATGTGAATCCTTCAGGTTGTATCATATACACCTCTTCGTCCAGCTCTCCGTTTAGAAAAGCTGTCTTCACATCCATCTACCAGATTTCATAGTCTAGATGGGAAGCTATTGCAAGCATAATCCGAATGAATTTGAACATTGCCACAGGAGAAAATATTTCGTCATAGTCTATACCATAACGTTGACGATATCCCTTAGCAACCAGACGGGCTTTATAGGTTTTCACCTTTCCATCTGTGCCCCTCTTCCTCTTGAAGACCCACTTACACCCTATGGATTTTACTCCTTCGGGTGGGTCAACCAATGTCCACACATCATTGACCTTCATGGACTACATTTCGGATTTCATGGCCTCTAGCCATTTCTCAGAGTCAGGTCTCTGCATTGCATCCATGTAGGTGATCAGATCCTCATCATTTTTATCAAGTTCGATAGGATCGCCATCTCGGATCAAGAAACCATAGTATCTGTCTGGTTGACATGGTACTCTACCAAATCACCTTAAGGGTGCAGGAACAATGGGCTCCGGATCTGATCTAACCAAATTCGGTTTAGGTTCAGCTACTTGTGTCGGTTTTTTCACCTGCCAAAATTCCTCAAGTTCGACCTTAGAGGCAACAGTCCCTTCACTAAGGAACTCCTTTTCTAAAAAGATTGCCTTAAGGCTGACAAACACCTTTTGCTCATCAGCTAGGTAGAAATAATACCCTTTGGTCTCTTTTGGGTACCCTATGAAATTACACTTGTCAGACCTAGGTCCAAGCTTGTCCGTAATTAAACGTTTAACATAAGTCAGACACCCCCAAACCCTAAGGTGCGAGAGTACTGGCTTACGTTCTATCCATAACTCATATGGCATTTTGGTTACAGACTTACTTGATATCCTATTTAGAAGGTAACAAGCCGATTCGAGTGCATATCCCCAAAGGAAGATCGACAGACCAGCAAACCTCATCATGGATCGGACCATGTCTAACAGGGTCCGATTCCTCCTTTCAGACACACCATTATGCTGTGGTGTTCCAGGAGGAGTCCACTGAGAGAGAATCCCATTGTCCCCTAAATATGTCAAAAACTTGTTGGAAAGGTATCCACCTCCTCGATCAGATCGAAGAGTTTTAATACACTTTTCAGTTTATTTTTTACCTCATTTCAGAATAGTTTGAACATTTCAAACGACTTCGACTTATGCTTCATTAAATAGACATACCCATACCTCGATAGGTCGTCTGTGAAGTTTATGAAGTAGAAATATCCACCTCTTGCACTTGAACTCATGGGTCCACATACATCAGAATGTACCAGACCCAAGAGTTCCCTGGCTCACTCACCTTTTTTAGTAAAAGGTGACTTGGTCATCTTTCCAAGAAGACAGGACTCACAGGTTGGAAGTGATTCACAATCACCAACTTCAAGAATTCCTTCTTGAGCCAACCTATTTATCCTGTTCTTATTGATATGACCTAGCCTACAGTGCTAAAGGTAGACTTCTGACACATTATCTATTCTAGGGCATTTACCAGAAGTTTGAACCACATTAACAGGCTGTGACAGTAAGTAAATTTCATTATCTAGTTGTCCAACAAACATTGTAACACCATTCAAAATGATATTGCAAATATTTTTTTTTATTAAAAATTGATAACCATACATGGTCAAAAGGCCTACAGAAATAATATTTAATAAAAAGCTTGGATAATAGTGACATTCACTTAGAATTACATTACGAGAATTGATTACAAGGTTCATGATTCCTAATGCTAGAATTGGAACTTTACTTCCATCTCCAACGTTCAGGAATCTATCACCTTCATCAAATCTCCTACTGACCTGCAGACCCTGCATCAAATTGCAAATATGATAAGGGCTTCTGGTATCCAATACCCAGGCAGTAGTATCACAAATGAAAAAGTTGCAAGGTGTTATCATATAAGTACCTTACTTCTTCTTCGGCCTGTTTGGGTCCAGGGAGGCAATGTATAGAGGATAGTTCCTCTTCCAGTGCCCCTGCTTCTTGTAAAAGAAGCACTCTGCCTGGCTCTGGTCGGGCTTGTGCTTCTTGGTCTGACCCTGTGCAGATGTCCCAGCATGTAGCTGCACCTTCTTATTCTTCTTCTTGTTCTTGTTCTTCCTTTTCTTAAAGGGTCGACGACCAGAAGAAGACCCTCCCACAACATTCATGGACTCCTTATGGAGCTGGTGGTCCTTCTCAAAGTTCTACAGCAACCCCAACAAGCCGTGGTAGTTCACTGCAGGCTTTGTCATTCGAAAATGAGTAAGGAAGGGGAGGAAGGACTTGGGCAATGAATTAAGGATCGCATCCTTACCGAGCTGCTCATGCAGGGGAAAGTCTAGTTTACTTAGGCGCTCAATCATTTCGATCATGTACAGTACATGATTAGTGACTAAGACCCCATCCCTCATTCGAGCATTGAAAATGGCACAACTAGTTTTATGCCTTCCAACGTCGTCAGGCATGCCAAAGGAGTCGTTCCACATTTGAAGCATCTCCTATGGCTGGGCGTTCTCAAACCTGCGGCTGAACTCATCATTCATTGCCGCCAGCATTATGCACCGAATGGTGGTGCGGTCATTGAGCCACTTCTGGTAAGTGTCTCGGACCGTGCCTCTAGCATTCGGGGCTGGCTCCTTTGGTGCCGGATCCGTTACTACATAAAGGATCCGCTCATGCTCAAGGACGATCTTTAATTTTTGATACCAGCTATCGAAATTAGGTCTCATGAGCTTGTCATTATCTAATAATGATCGAAACGATAGGATAGTGGCCATAGCTGCATAAAGAAAAATCAGACCTCTATGAGTACATAAATTATTAATACTAAAGACTTGGACTTTAGTCTAAAGTTTCTCTCAATATTTTTATGAATTGGTAGCCTCAATCTTCAATTCGAGGAATTACTTTAATTCCTTAGTGGGTACTAGAATCCACACAGACTACACACGAGCCCAACTTTGGTTGGTCAACCCATGTGCATCTATGGGTAGGTTCAAAACCAGTTGTTTCCCTAAACAACTTTTAGTAATTTATTTTGCCCCAAAACTTAATCAGTAGGCTTTTGCCTCCACTGAAAAGATCTGATTAGGTCCAACCATTAACATGACATGATTTGATGAATCGGACCAATAAATGATCAGGTCCGACTTTGGCCGGCCAACCTGATCACCATCAGAAAGACTCAAACCAAATTATCATACTATGAATGATAATTCCATTAGTCAATAAGCACCAAGCCTTTGGGCCTCCAATGATTATTAAACTAATGGACTCATTATCACTCACTTAATGGGAGGCTATGACTTAGTTATCACTATAACTTAATCATTTTTAGGACCTAATAATTTTTGAGGATTTTATTAAAGGATAGAAGAGAATAAATTTCCAGTCAATTTCAATTCTCCCACTGATTTCACTAAGTCAGATTAAAAAAAGATTTAATTAAAGCCGACATTAGGAGCACCTAAATCAGTCACACTGATTTACCTAATGACATGGGTGAGCCCTAATCATCAAGTGATCTAATTAAAACCTAACTCATCAGGTTGGCCAGGTAAGTGAGATCAGTGGTGGGGATATGCCATTAACTCGTCAGAGATCGAATCAATGCGAGTAGCTTCCACTTAAGAACCACTGGTCCAACTGCCGAACTTACCTTAGACACCAATCGGTTCATTAGTTTTAATTTGATCAACTTAGTAAATAGGGTTCCACCATGTAGCCATGAATTAAGTCCATCTTGGTCTAGTTAAAGACATGGACCCATTCAACTACAACTATTGGAGTTAAGTCTAGAGTGTCCTTGACCTAATCTAATTCAACTTTTGATTAGATTTGACCAATTACTTTAATTTAGTCTATTTTTTTAAGCTAACCTTAGGTCTAACCCAATTATGGACCTAATCCATCTAACCCATTGACCCATAAGTTTATGCAATTATCTTAGGTCTTAATTCATAATTCTAGACCAACTTGACAACACTTAATTCTTTTAATTAAGTATTTGAGCTGATGGGTCAGGGTTTGGTATTTCGAAAATAATTTTCACATTTGAAAGGTTTTATTTTTCTGTTCATCAAATATGTTGACTCATTTCACAAATAGATCAGCACATTTCATAAATAGCAATCCTATTGCTAATTACATAACAGAAAATAACTCAATCAAAATAAATCATGAATATTACTTTAGATCTAATCTAACACATTCATAATAAATTTTACAATTGAACCTTTATAATTAAGTTCTTTTGCTGCTTCATCTGTATGGGATATAATTACAGTGGCACCCCTACCGCCATAGGGGACCCCATCGAATGGGAGGAGAGGGCCTTTAAACCCTACTTTTCTCCTATGATCGGACGGCCATGGCAACCAACCCAATTTGATTACTTGCTACTTGGATCAAGTATATCTAAATATACCAATTTCAAAATTTAAATTTTAAATTTTAAATTTTTGAATTTCAAATTTCAAACAAATTTCAAATTTTAAATTTTTGAATTTCAAATTTTAAATTTTAAATTTTGAATTTTAAATTTGAAATTTCAACCAAATTTTAAATTTTAAATTTTAAATTTTGAATTTCAAATTTTTTAATTTTGAATTTTGAATTTAAATTTTAAAATTCAAATTTCAAATTTTGAATTTCAAACTTTTGAATTTTTGAATTTCGAACAACTTTCAAAATTCAAATTTCAAATTTTAAATTTTAAATTTAAATTTTTAGATTACAACTTAATCTACACATGAAAATTCATATATGATATCTTAGAACCTGCTCTGATACCATTTGATGCGTAATTTGAGTGCAGGGGTAAAATGGTAATTTTAAAATTTTTTCAAAATCACTATTTTACAGTGAAAATAATCAATTAATCTAATTAATTAATATATATTTACCCTACACTAGGATCTAAATATGATATATAGCATGCATGCATTTAAATTCAAAATTCGAATTCGAACAGTAAACAATTTACTGTTTTGTGTTCAGAACACAATACCTTTGTGCGGGTAGTCGATCACTGCAATCTGATCATCGTCGGGAGATTCTGATACTACAATACAGTCACACAGTGTGTCTGACCTCTACGGATCGTCCACACAAGGCTCTCGGTCTGATCGGCTCCTCACGCGTGCTAGCTCGTTATAGAGCCCTTTCGACGGTTGATGCTGATCAAACTCCTTCGATCGATGTCTGTCGATTCCATGGATACTCTAGGTCATCAGCAAACATGCTTGAGAGATAGATGATTCTCTCCCTTAAATTTGGTGGGCTCACGACACTCGTAGCTCACTAACTCACTTCCCGAACCCCAGGCTGAAACCCTAGGGAACACACTGAAAACCCTACGCCCAATTTTCTTTCTTTTCTTTCTTTTTCTCATAGAAGGTTTTGGACCTTCACCTCATGCACAAGACTTCCTCACATGCCACTTTCTTTTTCAAAAATTTTCTACACACGCCCCATCCTTCTCCTCTTTTTAAAACAACATCGAACGTGTCTTATCCGCGTGAGAAGATAAAGATAAGTGGTTACACATTTGAATTCAAATTAAATTTGCATTCAAATGCAAACCAACTCATCCCTATCCACTTGGGTGTGAGAAGAGAAGGTGCGAGGCTGCATTGTGCATAGAAAGGTTTCACGAGAAACTCTTTCTCGTGTGAGATATGGGGAGCTAAAGTAAATAGGGTCATGAAGGTGCAAGAGATAAGTTATCCATTCAAATTCAAACATGCTTTGAATTTGAATGGCTAACTAATTAATTTTATCCAAAGATTGGCACACAAGAGTGGGCGTGAGAAGGGATTTGTGTGAGAGAAAATTTATGAGAAGTTTCTTCTCGTGAATTCAAATGGGCGCAGAGATATGAGGTGGCGCAGGGATTCAAATTCAAATGGTGGTTTAATCTTAATTGAACCAACCTAATCAAAATAGGTTAAGCACAATTAGACTAAATTAAATTTAACTTAATTAGGCTTAATTAAGGTCAATAAAATCTTAATCAAATCAAAAATTGACTAAGCCCAACCCCTGATCAAATCAGGAACCAAACCATCTCGATGATTAGGTCAACTCTTAACCTAATCGGGTCAAACCCAACTGAATCCAATTCAATTGGACTTGATCCAAAAATAATTATTCAATTAAATTGAGTTAATTAGTGATCAAATCACTAATTAAATCTCTCATAAATATTGAGTCCAAATCTGATGGGCAATCGGGTATCAAAATCCATCAATATGAAACCTTGATCGAAGAGTCCCAAACCAGTAGGACTCTTGACCCTGGTACCCAAAATGTATGGGACTCATGATCAGAGAATCCTGATTCTCGATCACAGAGTTTCAGACACGTAGGACTCATAGTCCATGAATATTAGGACTCTTCATCAGCCATCAGATTAGATAGGAACCTCTAATGTGTGTGACCCCGCAGGTTCGAACCTAAGCTGGTAGCACAGGAACCAATTCCTGTACTAATCGAAGTGACCATCTAGCAATGGTACCCGACGTTCGGATAGGTCGAATAGTTACAATCGCAACATTCAGAACCTACGTGAATATGGTTACTATATAATTCATCCCTTTTGACCCCTGTGTTTAGGATGACTCGGGGTTAAACTGTCAACCCTGATTAGATCATCCGAGTCATGCTCAACTCAATCAGTCCTGTGACTCCTCACTAAGACTACTCTGGCTAAGGTTTTGCTAAATTAAAACATGACTGTACACAGCTCCTGAACTGGAATGGTCAATTCCATCTTGACACACGCACCGACAAGTCAAGTACTTGACTACACCCAGCATCTTTCCGTCACTGAATTAGAAATTCAGGTAGTCCAGTGCCTAAGTGCAGTGAGTTACTTGCCAGTCATCATGACGGTCTCAGGTCGGAGGGATAGTTATACCCATATCCCATCGGAGCAAATCTTGACAGCAGAGATAGCTCCGGAGTCGGTCACGTTTAGTGCAGATGTACCCTTACATCTCATCTGTATGCCATACCAGTATCTCCACACTCCTTAGTTAAGAGGACAACCAACCTATATGGCACACAATGACCTATGCTCGATAAATATTGTTATCCTTGGTAACAACGTATCATTTTATCGCGAACAGGTTTAAGGACTAAACGACAAATCCTCCTTTGTCGAGTCTAAATAGTCCTAAGGACTTCACCACAACACAGGAGTTCATTAGAAGATGATAATTTATGATGAAAAATATCAAAATAACTTTTATTTATTTATGATTTATGTACTAATACAATAAAGAGCACAATTGTCAACAGGCTAACGATTAGCTTTGGGACACTATTCCCAATAGCTCCTTAGGGGTTTGGTTCTGCTGCTCCTAAACATACTCTCTAGGGTAGCCTCGACAGATAAGAGCCTCAATCTCATCCTTCAGTTAGAGGCACTCCTTATTGTTATGATCATGGTTATGGTGGAAGTGACGATACTTCCATTTGTTCCATTGACTTGATGGGATCTTCATTGGCGGAGGTCAGCGAAAGTACTCCTTACCCTTGATCTCCATAAGGATTAGGACTCGAGGGGCAGTCAACGGGGTATAGCTATTGTAGCACCGAGGTGAGTCTTTGCCCTTGGCACCTTTAGTGGTTGGGAAGATTCTGTATCAACTTGAGTTGAACGTGTATCCTCCCATACATGCTTTTCTTTATTGGAGGTCCAACCTTCCTCCTGTTGACATATGATCTTGTTGCCCCAAGAATTGATTTTGATGGTCACAAACCATTTGAGAAGACTACTAATGAGTTTCTTATCCTTGGAGAATACTTTGTTGTAGTTTCAGGTAGTCCAAAAATATTGAATTTGAAAAGCTTCTTCAAAGGTGCCAAAATTGAAGATTTTGCAAGTTGGAGATGATTTTGAAGCCTTTTGGGAGTGTCAAGCTCATTCAAATTTATCTAAGAATGTTTGGTAGTATTTTGATAAGTTTCAGTACTTAAATATATGAAAATTTAGGTTAGAACAGAATGGGATGACCCATTAGGTCATCCCCTTGCAAAGGGGAGCCGGCACGCACCTGTCTTAGCTTTTGGCATGTAGTGGGGCGACCCATGGGTCGACCCCTGAGAGCTTGAGACCAAGATAGAGAGCATGATTCTCTATCTGGCCAATTGGGTCAATCCATGGGTCATGGGTCGACCCACTACGGTGCAGACGTGTGTAACGACTAATTTTCAGCTCATTAAATACATTATGTATTTAATGTATATTAAATATACTCCAACGGCTCTTAACATATTTTAAGACACTCTTAAGACTTAGTGAAGACTATAAATACTTTTTAGAGGTGAGAAATCAAGAGAACAACTGAGGTATTCAAGCTCAAATCTGAGAAAGAGAAAGAAAATCTTAGAAAGAGAAAAAGAAGCATTCAATCAGCTCACCAACCACTCTCCAGCTGCATTCAAGTGTTTAAATCATTTGAGGATGTCCAACAAAGGCATCTACTTCTTGAGTATTGTACTTTTATTATTTTATTGTGCTCATTTAAGGAGCTCTTTTGTGCTGCAAATTTTATACTCTATTCATTTGCTGTTGTACTTTGAGTTTTGAGTTTTGAGGGATTCCAAAACTCAGATAAGTTGATCCAAACCTGTAATTGGAGGGTTTGTAGGTTGGCTTGTATCTAATAAAAAAATATTCTTGCTTGGATAGTAAGGATCCATGTAATCCGACGTGTTGTAATTGAAAATCTTTTTAGTGGATTGAATTTTCAAGTTGGGACTTGGAGAGTGGATGTAGGTGTAAGGTTAGCATCGAACCACTATAAATTCTTAGTGTTTGCTATGCTTGCATATTTTCTCTTTCTTGTTGTGCTCTATACTTGTTCACTTATTAATTATGTTTGATCTTTTGTCATTGTTAATTAACTCACCTCACTGATCAAGTTGAGCACATTTCTTGTGAGCACTAATCACTAAAAATTTTAAGAGACCCAATTCACCCCTCCTTTTGAGCTTCATATCTAGGCAACAAGTGGTATCAGAGCTCGGTGCTCTAGTCCTTTCTTGATTTAACTATCAAGAGCCAAAGATCTATGGCAACCTAATTTGGTAAATCTCTAGCCGAGGGGCAATCCACCAACCGATCTTCACTTTTTCATGGATCCAATTACACATATTGAAAAGCTTGGATGAGAATATTTATCCAAGCACTTGACTATGATATGTGGAGTATTATAGTGAATGAACCTCACATACCCACTAAGTTGATTGATGTGTGTCCTCCCTAAGTCGGAAGGTGAATGAGATGAGTTTGACAAGAAAATGACTCAGCTCAATGCTAAAACCATAAATGTTCTATACTATACCTTAGATGCAAATGAATTTAGTCACATTTTCATATGTAATTCAGCTAAAGAAATTTGGGATAGGTTAGAAGTTACACATGAGGGCACAAACCAAGAAAAAGAGTCAAAAATTAACATGCTTGTGCATAATTATGAATTATTTAAAATAGAAATTGATGAGTCTATAACACAAATGTTTACTCATTTCACTGATATCATAAATGGTCTAAAGAGTCTTGAAATGTGTTATTCTAATAGTAACTTTGTGAAAAAAGTTCTTAGGTCTGTACCAAGATCGTGGGAGGTAAAGGTCACGGTGATTCCAAAAGCTAAGGACTTAAACATCCTACTTTTGAAGGAGCTGCTTGGATCTCTCATGACCCATGAGCTGACCATGAAGCAGTATTTTAAAGAAGAGACTAAAAGAAAGAAGACAATTGCCCTCAAATCAATAGCTTAAGAAGAAGAAGATTCAGAAAAATCAAAAAACAATGAAGATGATGAGGATTTGGCATTGATCACAAAAAAATTCAGACGATTTATGAAGAAAAGAAGACAAGAGATCAAGAGAAGACCACCAGTTAAGGGAGAGTCGAGTAAATAAAAGAGAAAGAACAGCCCATCATTTGTTATTAGTGTAAGAAGCTGGACCATTTTAGATTGGACTGTCCCCAGCTTAAGAAGGGTCCGAAAAAGTCTAAGAAGAAAAGGGCAATGATGGTTAGGTGGAGCAACAGTGATGACTCCACCTCAGATGATGAATCTTATGAAGAAGCCAACCTATGCCTTATGGCACATAAAAATAAACTGAAACTCAAAATGAATTTTCTTATGATAAACTGCAAGAAGTATTTCATGAGCTTTTTGATGATTTAAAGAAATTAGGATTGAAAAATAAAGATCTAAAATTGAAAAATTAAATTTTATCTAAATAAATAGAAGAGATCTCCAACAAAAATAAAGAATTAGAAATAAAATATCAAACTCTATCAAAGAAAAAGAAAGAAATTTCAAGTATAAATAAGACTTGTAAAAGAAAATCAGAACCTAAAGAAAGAAGCAACCAGATTGAAATCAATAGTTGATAGATTTATCCTAAGCTCAAATAAACTTTAAATGATTATTGATAATCAAATAGCAGTATATGATAAAGCCGATCTTGCTTATAATACTCTCAGAAAATAGAAATTTTTGAAAAATATCTTTGTAAATGCATCCATGAACAAATTGTCAAACATTACATATTTTAAATATGGCAAGGTAGGACATAAAGCTTATGCATGCTTGTCAAATAAATTTATTAGTACAAATGTTAAAAAAATATAGGTTCCAAAAGAAATCATTGTGACTAATCCCGAAGGACTCAAGTTAGCTTGGGTACCTAAAGTTAAAACTTGATTTTATGGGTGTATGTCTTGTATCCCAAGCAATGAAGCAAAAGTAATATCTTGATAGCGGGTGCTCAAAACACATGACCAGTGATAAGTCTCAATTCATCACCTTGGAGGCTAAAAATGGAGGGATGGTCACCTTTGGAGATAATGGTAAAGAAAAGATCATCGGCATAGGTAACATTGGTATCACTCCCTCCACTTGTATTGAAAATATTTTGCTCGTAGATGGTCTTAAACATAACCTATTAAGCATTAGTCAATTATGTGATAAAGGTTATAAAGTAGTTTTTGAATCATCCATATATATTGTAACTAGTCCTTTTGATGATAGCATTAGGTTCATTGGACATAGGTATGGCAATATTTATATAGTAGATTTGGATAATCTTTTCATGCAAAACATGCAATGTCTTGTGGCTATGAATGCTAAAATCAATGAGACTAATTGGCTTTGGCACCGTAGGTTTGCACATATTAGTATGCATACACTATCTAAAATTATTAAAAAGAATATGATTTTTGGTTTGCCAAAGATAAATTTAAAAAAAGATAAAATTTATGATGCATACCAATTAGGTAAGCAAACAAGAGTTTCTTTTAAACCTAAGAATATAGTTTCAACTTCTAAACTTTTAGAACTTTTACATATGGATTTATTTGATCTTACAAGGACAACTAGCTTAGGAGGTAAAAGATATGATTTTGTGATTATCGATGATTTTTTGCATTTTATTTGGATCTTGTTTTTAGCATCTTTAGATGAAGTATTTGCAGCTTTTTCTAAGTTTTGCTAAAAAATTTCAAATGAAAAAGGTTTACCAATTATTTCAATTTGTAATGACCACGGTATCGAATTTGAAAACAAGGATTTTGAAAAATTTTGTAATGAAAAAGGCATAGATTATAATTTTTCTGCACCTAGGACACTCCAACAAAATGGAAGAGTAGAAAGCAAAAATAGAACTCTTGAAAAAATGATTCATACCATGCTATGTGAGAGCAATCTCTCAAAATATTTTTTGGACAGAAGCTATCAACACAGCATATTACATCCTAAACTATACTTTAATAAGATCAATTTTAAAGAAAATACCTTATAAATTATGGAAAGATAGAAAATCTAACATAGGATATTTTCATATTTTTGGTTGCCGTTGCTTTATTTTAAATAATGGTAAAGATAGCTTAGAAAAATTTGATGCTAAATCTGATGAAGCTATCTTCATTGGCTATTCCACTTTTAGTAGAGCTTTTAGAGTTTTCAATAAGAGAATTCTACTAGTGGAAGAGTTAATTTATGTAGTTTTTGATGAGGCTAATGATCTTCCATCAAGGAAGAGAGAGGGTGCTGATGATGCGGGTATCATAGAAGAAGGAATGAAAGAGCTCACCATTAAAGACTCAAATGAGTGAAACAAAGACCAGCTGGAAGAAAAGCATGAGGATGAGAGCATCAATGATCAAAATATTCAAGAACAATCTCGAGGTACAAGTGATTTTCCAAAGGAATGGAGGTATATCTATAATCATCCCAAAAAATTAATCATTGGTGATCCGACACAATGGCTAAAAAATCGATCTTCTCTTAGAGATGTATATAATTATGTAGATTTTATTTCTCACTTAGAACCTAAGATAATAGAAGAAGCTGAACAGGATCATAATTGGATTAATGCTATGCAAGAAGAGTTAAACTAGTTTGAAAGAAATAATGTATGGACTCTTGTTGCTAGACCTAAAAACCATCCAATAATTGGAACAAAATGGGTATATAGAAATAAACTAGATAAAGATGGTAATGTAATTAGAAATAAGGCAAGACTAGTTGCTAAAGGATATAACCAACAGGAACGAATTGATTTTGATGAGACATTTGCACCTGTTGCTAGATTAGAAGCTATAAGAATGTTACTTGCTTATGCATGTTTCATGAATTTTAAATAATTTTAAATGAATGTTAAAAGTATATTTCTAAATGGTTATATTGATGAAGAGGTATATGTAGAGCAACCTCCAGGCTTTAAAAATCATAAATATCCAAACCATGTATTTAAATTAAACGAAGCTTTGTATGGTTTGAAACAAGTCCTTAAGGCTTGGTATGAAAGACTAAGTAAGTTTTTATTAGAAAATAATTTTTCAAGAGAAAAAATAGATACAACTTTTTTTATAAAAAAAAAAGATGAAGAGATACTAGTTATACAAATATATATTGATGATATTATATTTGGGTCTACTAATGAAGCTTTGTGTCAAGAATTTGCCAAGCTTATGCAAGGAGAGTTCGAGATGAGCATGATGAGAGAACCCACATTCTTTCTCAAACTCTAGATCAAGCAAATAAAGGAAGAGATCTTCATCACCCAAAGCAAGTACACAAGAGAATTATTAAAAAAATTTGGGATGGAGAGCTCCAAGAGTGTAAGTACTCCTATGATCCCTTCCTGTAAATTAGATAAGGATGAATATGGTAAGTCTGTTGATTCAAAACTTTATAGAGACATGATAGATTCTTTGTTATATCTCACTGCCAGTAGATCTGATATAATGTTCAGCATATGTATATATACTAGATTTCAGTCTAACCCTAAAGAATCACATTTGAATACTGTTAAAAGAATATTCAAATACCTAAAAGGAACACAAAATCTAAGACTCTAGTTTTCTAAGCAATCTTCTATAGATTTAATAGGTTACTTAGATACTGATTTTGCTGGATGTAGATTAGATAAAAAAATATACTAGTAAAATTTGTCAATTTCTAGAAGTCAACTTAATCTCTTGGTTTAGTAAGAAGCAAAATTCGATGATATTGTCTACGGTTGAGGTCGAGTTCATTGCAACTAGAAGTTGCTGTGCTCAAATCTTATAGATTAAGCAACAGCTCATAGATTTTGGGATTGAACTTAAAGATATTTCTATAAGATGTGACAATACTAGTGCCATTAATTTGATTAAGAACCTAATCCAACATTTTAGGTCAAAATATATTGAGATTAGACATCACTTTATAAGGGAACATATTCAAAATAATGATGTAATGCTTGAATATATAAATACTGAGATACAATTAGCTAACATATTCACTAAAGCATTAAATAAAAATAGATTTTATAAAATTAAGAGGGAATTAGGCATCGTAGATTCTTTTGCTTGATCTCTCATCATGGTTCTTCTCTTAAAATCTTTCTAAAATTTTTTTACTTCATCATCTTAAATTTAGATGGCATCTATTTTTTATTTGAGGTCTGTTTTAAGTCAATTAAAAATCATCAGAGTTATTCAGATATGATCTTGGATTTTTCTTTGTTAAATTTTTTCATCGAAAAATCATACCAAAATTTATTTGAGCTCTACAAGATCATCTTAAGTCGACTCAAGTCTTTTTCAATTTTTTTCCTTCAATTTTTCTCTTATTTTTGAATTTTTTTCTGCATCGCCTGAACCAACCCTGAATGAGATATCCCAATTGTCGGGTAAACGGGTTCATAAGGTATGATTGTGGGTCGATCTGTTTAACTTTTCTTTAAAATCCCAAAGGAGCTGACTCATCTATTGTTCATCTTCCTTCATCTTTGTCTCAAAATAAAGCCCCTCTCCAAGCTTTCCATCAGCCATAAATCCCTAAATTCAACCTTCAATTAGCCTAAAAATCCTTAGAATCTACCATAAAAACTTGGGTAGACACTTTCTCTTGGCCGATTCATGATCAAAACTCATTCTTTCTTAATCTTAATCGAACCCTTCAAACCCTCCTTTCAAAAATCTTGAACGTAGACCATCCATCTCTAAATCCCTCATTTCTCTTCATCCCCATTATCCTTTCACCCTCTATTCCTCTCTTGACTGATTCCTTGGCTCTCACTGTACCAAATGGCTCTCAAGATGCGGCTACCCTAAAGAAGAAAATCTGTGAGGCCACTAGTAGAAGAAAAAAGAAGAATGAGGGTGGCTCAGTTCCCAGCTCAAGCCTCTCCTCCCAAGACTCCAAGTAAGGTTCCTCTTTCTGTCAGAAAAGTTGCTTTAGGGAGGAATATAGATTTTAATTTCTTAAGAAGAAATAGTTTTTCAATTGGAGAAAAGATAGCTAAACAAGGATGGAGGTTCTTCTATCGCTTGTCTGAGTTAGTGTACATAGACTTAGTTAAGGAATTTTACTCAAACCTAGTGTTTAATGATGGAGTTCTAAGATCTGTTGTAAAGGATGTTGAGATTGTCTTGAATGCTGCAAAGTTGGGTAGATTGCTTCAAATGCCTTGTGAGGGAAGCTGTCTTGATGAGCTTCCTAGGAAAGAGGATGGACTTAGATCCATCCTAGAGAGAGATGATGTTGAATATTTCATGAAGATAGAGGCAAAAGACTTGAGTGTGGAGATGAGACTACTCCACCACATGATCTCTAGGATCTTCTTCTCTAGAGAGGAAAGATATGACCTGATGACTGGATGGGATATATGTCGATGCACCATGTTATATCTGAGTCTCCACTGAATCTCCCATCTCTGATGATTGATGCCATGAGGGAGGCCTTGAATAGATCCAAGGCTTCCTTATGGAATGGCCCTGACAGTTGTTTTTAGATAGTTTGGTGTAAGTTTTGAGGGAGAGGCTGTGTGCAGGCTGTTGAACACTGACACTTACAATGATCATTCTCTTCGACGTATGGGTTTCATTAGAATGGATGGTCATTGGATCAAGGGTCGAGGTGTTGTAGTTATGGAGGAGGAGAAGGAGGAGCGTACTGAGGGGGAGGATCCCTCATCACCACTTGAGCCCAGGTCAAGCCCTGATATTCATTTTGTGTCGGAGCCTGAAGCAGATCCTTCAGTTAGTGCACCTCTATCTATAAGCCATGCCGTGCCATCATCATCTAAATTGGAGGAGGATGAGATGGGATTGCTAGCTGAGTGGGTAGAAGGCATTCTTTCCATCTAGTAGCAGTAGTTCCAGGAGTAGCTTCTTCAGCAGTTCCAGCAGTTTCAGTAGCAGATCATTCAGCAGATGCAGCAACAGCAGTATCAGCCTCCTCAGTTGAGCTCATTCTCTGCTTCCTCATCGAATTTTTCAGTTGTGCTACATATCTCTTCTTTAGTACAGTTGTTGACTGACCTGAGCTCCAGATTGGAGAGTATGGAGAGCTCTATGCTCAGATTCAATGGCAGATTTTTTCGATATAGAGAGGGAGATCAGACTAGTCTTGGCTTCACTGTCAGCAGGAGTGAGCACCTCGAATAGCTCCTCATCTCAGTTAGTTGATCTTGCTCAGAAGATAGAGAGACTTCTTGGCCTGCTCAGATCGACACTTGAGTTGATCTAGGCTGATATTAGAAACTCGAGGGATTTTGTTTCATTTGATCTTGAGGGGCTTAGAGTTTCAATGAGAGGTGTCTTATCTCATCTAGATGTCATTAGGACTCAGCTCCAGTTCAGACCCTCTGTATCCATTGAGCCTACTCTTGTTCAGCCTATCGCCTTCCATCTCCCGACCTCTTCTACTCGGACCAGATCATCCAGTCGAGGTCGAGAGAGATGTGGTCATGATTCTACTTCAGAGTCATTCTCTCATTTTGTTCCTTCTGATCACGAGCCTGATGCTTAGTCTCCCTGATCATGATTATGCTGTTTTGTATTAGCTGCTTTAGGTCTCATACTACTAGTTGTATGAGAACCTTATAGATATGTATGGTAATGTATGAATGTATTGTGACTTGATCATGTACTTGACTTTTGTAACCTCCTATTTTATTGTATTTAAATGAGGTTATCTATTATTACCTTTTATGTTGTTAACTTATGATTATGACTTCTTAGATATTTGTGAATGAATTTTTATTCAATTAAAAGTTACTCTAACACCTGCTGTAGGACCGTAGCCCATAACCTACTTCTCTCACTTATTAAAAATTTTACTATTTATAAACTCTCTTTAATCTATTTTAGATGATGTCAAAAAGGGAGAGAAATAAGAAAGAAAGAAAGAGGGAGTTTTTACAGTTTTTACAAGTTGGTTATGTGACTAAAAAGAGGGAGAGAAAGAAAGTAAGTATTTTTATAAAATAGTTATTTTATCTTTTCACATAAGAAAGGGGGAGAATTTTGTTTTTAAAAATAAATTTTGATAAAATTTTGATATTTCACAAGCAATTTTCAGCAAAAATGGGAAAGCATGGTTTAAAACATCATAACTTGCTGATAGTGTGAAACTCATAATTCTCTATAACTTGGGTTCAATCTTTGGCATGTTCTCTTAACTTTCAAGTGCTTTAAAAACTCAACCTTTTGTGCTTTATTGATCTCTCTTTGTGAACACTCAAATATTTTGTCATCATCAAAAAGAAAAAGATTGTTGTCCCAAAAATTGATTTTGATGGTCACAAACTATTTGAGGAGACTACTAATGAGTTTTTTTATCTTTGAAGAATACTTTGGTGTGATTTCAGGTAGTCCAAAAATATTGAGTTTGAAAAGCTTCTTCAAGGGTGCCAAAATTGAAGATTTTGCAAGTTGGAGATGATTTTGAAGTCTTTTAGGAGTGTCAAACTCATTCAAATCTATTTAAGAGTATTTGATAGTATTTTGATAAGTTTTGATACTTAAATGTATAAAAAATTAGGTTGGAATAGAATGGGATGACTTA
This sequence comes from Elaeis guineensis, assembly GCF_000442705.2. Lineage (NCBI taxonomy): Eukaryota > Viridiplantae > Streptophyta > Magnoliopsida > Arecales > Arecaceae > Elaeis > Elaeis guineensis. The sequence goes on from NC_025998.2 coordinate 35,920,363, forward strand.
TTAGGTTAACCCCTTGCAAAGGAGAGCCGGCACACACCTGTCTTGGCTTTTGGCACGTAGTGGGGCGACCCATGGGTCGACCCCTGAGAGCTTGAGATCAAGACAGAGAGCATGGTTCTCTATCTGGCTAACTAGGTCGACCTATGGGTCGACCCATTGCGGCGTAGACGTGCGTAATGGCTAGTTTTTAGCCCATTTTTGATATATTTAATGCATATTAAACATATTTCAATGGCTCTTAACCGATTCTAAGATACTCTCAAAACTTAATGAAGACTATAAATACTTTTTAGAGATAGAAAATTAAGAGAACAACTGAGGCATTCAAGCTCAAATCTGAGAAAGAGAAAGAAAATCCTAGAAAGAGAAAAAGAAGCATTCAATCAGCTCACCAACCACTCTTCAGCTGCATTCAAGTATTCAAATAATTTGGAGGTATCCAACAAAGGCATTTACTTCTTGAGTATTATGCTTTTATTATTTTATTATGCTCATTTAAGGAGCTCTTTTATGCTGAAAATTTTGTACTCTATTCATTTGCTATTGTACTTTGAATTTTGAGTTTTGGGAGATTCCAAAACTCAGATGGATTGATCCGAACCTGTAATCGGAGGGTTTGTGGATTGGCTTGTACCCGAGAAACAAACGTTCTTTTTTGGACAGCAAGGATCGGTGTAATCTGATGTGTTGTAATTTAAAATCTTTTTAGTGGATTGAATTTTCAAGTTGGGACTTGAGAAGTGGATGTAGGTGCAAGGTTAGCACCGAACCACTATAAATCCTTAGTGTTTGCTGTGCTTGCATATTTTCTCTTCCTTATTGTGCTTTATACTTGTTCACTTATTAATTGTATTTGATCTTTTATTATTGTTAATTAACTCACCTCACTCATCAAGTTGAGCACATTCTTTGTGAGCATTAATCACTAAAAATTTTAAGAGACCCAATTCACCCCCCCTCTTGGGCTCCATATTTGGGCAACAGATCCAACCTTTTTTGGCCTACATATATTTGTGGGCCTGGGCCAGGAGGTCGGTGTAATCTCTTGGATGCATCTTATTGGGAGAATAGATGAGGCACTCATTGTAGAGGCCTATCTTTAAAGCTGACATGGCGAAAGCTTTATCTAGGTTGCATACTTTTAGGTAGCCACATTGAAGCATGCCACGTAGTAATGTAAAGATTCTTTCTTCATGGTGGATGTAGAAGAGACTGTCTGAGATCCTCAGGTAGACTCAGTTGTTTGCAAAATGAGCAATGAACTGATATCTAAGTTGCTCGAAGGAGGAGATGGACTTTGGTTGAAGCCCAAAGTACTAGGTCTGCACTGCCTTCTTCAAAGTTGTTGGAAAGATGAGGCAGATGAGGACGTTCGAAGCACTCTAGAGCATTATAAGGACCTTGTAGCCCTCCAGATGATCGAGGGGGTTGGTGGAGTCATCATATTCTACCATTGGCATCCTGAAGTGACTGAAGATTGGTTCTTGGAGGATGGGGTGGATGAAGTATGGTCGGAAACTAAAGTCGAAGACTTCGTTATTCCCTTCGCCACCAATTTGGACCTCAACGAGTCAGTGTTCGATGTCATAAATCTTTCACTCAAGATCTCCATCCCAACAAGATTGTTCTAGCTGAGGAGTAACCTAGCATCGAGTCCCCATCGAAAGTAGGAGATCATTGGTGTCGTCGACAGTGGTGGACCCACAGCGGGAGGGTGGTCATCGATCAAGGGAGACCGATCGGTGCATCCCTTGGGGAGGATTCTTTAGGACTGGAGATTGGTCTTGATGACTGTGCTGAGATAACACCACCTAGGGAGTAGGCTGAGGTAGCTGCTGCTACTCTATGGCATGCTGTAGATGTTAGATGGTGTTCATTAGGGCTTGGACCTAGTGGACTAGATCGTTAAATCGCTAAGACTCTACCATCATGGGCAGTTGCCCCGATTCCACCAATTTGTGAGAGGTGGATGATTGGATGGATCCATCCCAACCTCACCAAGTTGACAGTCGGCAGGAAGTGGAGAAGCGACGCGGCATACTCTCTTAAGCTGGGTTGTTGGATCCTTCCTCTAGTGCTATATCTATTGCGTCAAGGCTCCGGGGATGTTGATGTGGCCAAAGATGGAGGGAGATCCAGACACTGAGATATCGAGACAGACCTACAAAAGAAGTCCACTCACACCAGAGGTGGGGCCTTCAGTGGAGGGCTCTTTGATGCTTAAGTCAACCAGAGCTTAAGCATAGATAAAGAGAGTATGAGGGCTGAGAATGGATTAGATTGGCTTATCAGAGCCTGACTAAGGATCCCCTCATTTTCTTCTTATATAGGGAGATGCCAAAATTTGTTATTCCTAAACCCATAGATTGTTAGGCCTAGGGTCACAGGTGGTTAGTCATGGGTGTTTGTTTTATCCACATAGCCACGTTTCGAGAGTTGGTTAGGAGATTCCAACATATTGTCCATGTGGTCCAATGAGTCAATGGATTGAGGCCAACTCATTGTCGAGGTGCCATCCCAATCAGATCCATATTGATATAGGTCGTAAGATCTTTGTTAGGACCATCGTGCACCTGCATGGACCTATGGAGATCTGTGACAAAGTCCTCTGCAATAGTCCATGGTGAACTGGACTCTCTACGGATAGCAAATGCCATTTCCTAGACTGCTACGCAACTTGAACCCCGTAGCAGTGACCTAGTCTGCATCTCCCTCACTTCTAGGGATCTGGGATGCACCTTTAGATCTAATCTTTCACTTTCAAGACCCTTGGAATCAGGGCTAGAAATGTGCTATCTTGGAGGTAGCAGATCTGGACTAGAACCAATGATGAGGAAGAGTCCTTGTTGGACTAGGACTCCTGGGTAACATTTTAGCCTGCATGCATCTTCCTTGTGCATCTGACTCCCATCTTTTCAAATCTTATATGGGCAAACCAATAAGACAGTAAGGTCTTCTTTTGATGCCCTCCTTGCTATTTTAATCTCAGCAAAAAATGAGATCTAGGCAAAGAGAAACTCCCTGTCCAACAGGGGCTCCTAGCATAAAAATCTGTAGCCTGTCCGCATGCAACCCTGATTCCTTTCCTCTTGGATGCACCTTCTTGATTTCTCTCCATGAGAAATCTCTCCAGCCTCCTTCTTCCTCTTCTGTGGATAACCTGGGCATGAAGATCCTGCTAGGAGATAGACTCCCAGACAGATGGGAGTCTCTCTTCTTGCTAGCATGCACTGCCTTGTCCCGCACGTATCAAGAGATGTGATGAGGGGGCGTGCCTCCTTTCTCTTCCTAAAAGGTGCCCCCCCAGGGCTTCTTGGTGGCTGGAAAATCAGAGAGAGAGGGAGAGATGTTGGTGAAAAGGGTTCAATTCATTCCACATAAATTAGGATTTACAAGTTACATATATATACTAGTATACATGACCTAAATCCTAACCCAAAAACTCTCTAGGCTAACCCAATACTTGAAAGCACTCAATCCAAACTTGATTACATGATGTGCTCTCACCCTCATGGACCCAAACCTGGTCCAAACCTTGATTATCCCCCCTCGAGATCCAAATCCCCTGGGCCTCAAGCTCGTGGAGGTTGAACCTCCACCCTTGGACCAAACCGATCCTAGCCTTAGGATCCAAATCGGTCCTAGAATCCTGGAGCCAAGTCCATGGCTTCTCTCATAATCTTTCAAGGCTTGAAAGTACCACACATGTGCCAACAATCTCCACTTTGGTGTCTCCAAGCCTTGGTAAACCTAGCAATACCCTCTGTACGATCCCACTATCACTGTATGTTTGGACAGCCCCTTGTGCAAACATTGCCACCATCAATCCTCTTCAGCTATTGTGCACCCTTGGAGACCTTTGGGATGACCGCCTCCATAGCTGAAGACCTTCGCTTGCTCCTCAGCATCACCCTAAAAATTGTAGACTCCCTTTTACTCAGTAGCTGCATCACTTTTTCTGGACTTTTCTAGAGAAACCGCAGCATTTCTATACTGGTACTCGCTGCATATCCTAACACAATCTTCTCAGAACATTACTCTGAACTCATGCCAAATCCCTTTCCATCTGTAAAGCCACCTATATCTGGTGCTCCATCTGAACCTGAAGTCCACTGATGCCACAAAAGATGACTCTATAATTGAGTCATATGGTGGTTTGAGTCCTCTGGAAGGGTTTGTGGATGCAAATTATGCAGACGATTTGGTATAAGAAGGTCTACAATGGGATACCTCTTCTATATGTTTAGTAGATCGATGTCTTAGAGATCAATCCTTTAGCCTATTACAGCCTTGTCCACCATGGAGGCTGAGTATATAGATATTACAGAGACTGCAAAGGAAGCTCTTTGACTGAGAAGACTTGTAGCTGAGATGGGAGTGGAGCAGAGCAAGGTCACACTATATTGTGACAGTCAGAGTGCTCTGCAGCTGGCACAAAACTCGATCTATCATGCTAGGATAAAGTATATAGATGGTGATACCATAGGATTAGAAAGCTAGTGGAGGAAGATGAAGTGGAGTTGGTGAAGGTCCATACCAAGGAGAACCAGTCGATGCACTCACGAAGGTACTTCCTCGAGATAGTTTTCAAATGTGTGTGGCACGGATGGGTCTACAGGATAAAGTTGAGTTCACAAGGACTTGAGAGCACCAAGGTAAAGAATGTGAGCTCAGGTGTGGTACCCTCAAGCCTTGAAAACACATAGGAAGAGGCCAAGAAAAGAATGGAGCAAACCAGCGGAAGCATCAGTCAGGATAGAAGCTGCATTAGTAACTTAGTCGACTCATCCTGAGACTGAGTCGACTAAGTTCAAGGTTAGTCAATCCAGTCCAGAGGTGGGTCGACTATGTCTCCAATGGAGGGCCAGAGAGAAATGGAGAATTTTAGTATTTCAAGCTGACATACTTTTTGAGTCGACTAAGTCATCAGTGAGTTGACTCAGTGACAAATGAGTTGACTCAGTTCGGACTGAGTTGACTATGTCACAGACAAACAAAGAGTGCAGTTTTTGGGTGACTGAGATTGAGGTGACTAAATTGGATGTTAGTTGACTCAATGAATGAAGTTAGCCGACTCAGTCTCAGCTGAGTCAATTAAGTGTCATGGGTTTAGAACTGTACGTGGGTCTGTTTGGGTTGGGGGTTTTCTTTGAGCTTAGGGCTTGACCCAATTGTATACATACATATACATGTAAAATAGATCAAGGATTATATGCTGAATATAGATTGAAAGAAGCTCTTCCTCTCAAAACTCTCTCATTCTCTTTTCTCTCTTGGATTCTTGATCTACCAATTCTTAGCTTTTGCATCTAGGCGATCTCCCTTTTGTTGCTGGCTGATCACCAGATTCTCATGCATGGTCTAGCGCGAATCACAATAAGTTATTTATTTTGTATATGAATTGTAAATGAATTAATAAATATTATTTGGTAGTTCATCATATTTCGCATCTTTCTTATAGAACTCTTATAATTATGATGAAGTCCTTAGAACTATTAATAATTGATAATGATGATGAGGATTTATGGCGTAGTTCTTAAATTTTGTTCACGATTAGATGATACGTTATTAATAGAATGATAATATTTATCAAGTATAGATCATTGTGTGTCATATGAGTTGATTGTCCTCGTAATCAAGGAGTGTGAAGATACTAGTATGGCATGCAGATAAAATATAGGAGTATATTTTCACTGAACATGATAGTTGTGGAGAGCTCTACTGTCAAGAGCAGCTTGTGAAGGATATGGGTATAAGTATCCTTTTGATTTGAGATCACCACGATGACTTGTAAGTAACTCACTGTGCTTTGTGCTGACTATCTATATTTTTAATACAGTGATGAAAGATTTCTGGATAAAGTCAAGTACTTGCGAAGTCTGTATGTGAGTCAAGATGGAATTGACCACTCTAGGTTATAGGAGAGAATGCTTCACTGTGTTTTAATTCAATAAAGTCTTGATCAGAATAATTATTGAGAAAAATATCTTGAGATTCGATCCATAATAAGTCCAGAACGAGGTTTAGGATGAAAAATGGAATCCAATAAGCTCAGAAACAGTCCAAACGGAGTCCAGATTGGAGAGATACATGTGAGAAGACCCACGGATGTGAGAGGTGGGGCTCGAGGGCCTGTAGGCTTGGCCTACAAGCCAATAGGGGGCCCAGGCCGGTGGTGCAGCCCATAGGAGTGCGGCTTGCCCGCAGGGGGCAGCCCAGTGCACAGGCCCGCCCGCAGTGTGCAGCTTGGCCAAGCACGGTCCAACACATGGGCACACGGGCATGCGGCCCGGGCTTAGGTGATGTGCATGCATGGCCCAGGCCTAGGCACACGGTCCATCTGGTGCACACATGATCCATGCACACGCGAGTGAGTAGGCGGGCGAGGAGCAACACACGGCACGCAGAGAGAGGCGGTGCATGGCTTGGTTCACGTGGTGGGAGGCAGCTGCAGTCTATGCATGGTCCTTGCAGATTGAGCATGATCCAACAATCATCATTCATACTGATGAAGATCTGATAGTCCATATTGATTTCACAGTTGATTAGGAAGTAGGGGAAGCCTAATTGCGTGATCAGACAGCCACGGTTCGAGCCGATCACGATCGGATAGTCTAGAAGGGTTCTAGGGATTGATTTGAGCTCGATGTCCTAGTGAAACATTGTTTTGAAATTTTTGGAGGCTATATATTTCTAATTGACAAGCCATTTTTGGCGTTGGATAGCTAATGACATCCTGATCATGCAGAAAGCTTCTTAAGAGATTTGAGAGCTTTTATGAGGATTTTAGAGCTTCTTATTGGGAGATCTTTGTACAAAGATGAAGTGGTGAGTTCTTCTTGTATTTGTCTAATTTTTTTTTCTCATAGTGAAGCTTGCATAACCCTTGGAGGTAGGCTTGAGGCTGATCCACGTTACCTTGATTTGTTTGTAATATTTTTCTCTCTTTTTCTTTTTTCTTTCTCTCCCAACAAGTGATATCAGAGCATAACAATTGGTAACTGAGCCTGGTTACCGTGGATAAGTGGTACCAGACAATCTAGACAGAGGTGGTGGTGATCAAAATAGAAGATGGAGAACACGAGCATATCAAGGTGGAGATCAATCGATTCGATAGAAAAAATAATTTCTTCTTGTGGTAAGTGAGGGTGAAGGATGTGCTCATCCAACATGGGTTGATCAACACTCTCTTATACGAGAAGAAGGCGGATACCATGGAGGAGAAGTCCTGGGAGCGGCTACAGATGTAGACAGTGAGTACCATTTGCTTGTACCTGACAAATGAGATGGTGATCCATGTGCTTGACGAGACTTCTCCAACGATGCTATGGTCAAAGCTCGAGGAGTTGTATATAGAAAAATCTCTCACTAACACTCTGTTCCTCTGAAGGTAGTTCTGTGGGGAAAATCAGTGCAGGGATAAAATGATAATTTTAAAACTTTTTCAAAATTATGATTTTACAGTGAAAAATATTAATTAATCTAATTAATTAACATAAATTTACCCTACACTAGGATCTAAATATGATATATAGCATGCATTCATTTAAATTTGAAATTCAAATTCGAACAGTAAACACTTTACTGTAATATGTTCAGAACACAATACCTTTGTGCGGGTAGTAGATCGCCACAATCTAATCATCGTTGGGAGAGTCTGATCATCGTGATGCAACCACACAGCATGTCTAGCCTCTGTGGATCGTCCACATGAAGCTTCCGGTCTGATCGACTCTTCACGAGTGCTAGCTCGTTGTAGAGCCCTTTTCACGGTCGATGCTGATCGAACTTCTTCAATCGATATCTGTCGATTCTTTGGATGCTCCAGATCATCAATAGACATGCTTGAGAGGATGTTGAAGATCTCTCTGAGATTTTGTGGGCTCACGATACTCGTAGCTCACTTTCTCACTTCCCGAACCCCAAGCTAAAACTCTAGGGAACTCATCGAAAACCTTGCACCCACTTTTCTTTCTTTTCTTTCTTTTTCTCTTGGAAGGATATGGACTATCTTCTCATGCACAAGACTTCCTCATGCCCCAAAATTTTTCTCCAAAAAATCTTCTTGCTCCACGCCCCACTCATCTCCTCCTTTTATAACAATGTCAAACATCTTATCCAAAAGAAAGGATAAAGATGAGTAATTACACATTTGAATTCAAATCAAATTTTGAATTCAAATGGACACCAACTCATCCCTTATCCACTAAAGGTGTGAGGTGTGGTTTAAATTGTGCATGGAGTGATTTCATGAGAAATATTTTTCTCATATAATAAATGGGGCGTTAAAAAAGGGATAAGGCGCAAAGATTGATTGCCCATTCAAATTCAAACTTTATTTTGAATTTGAATGGCCAACCAATCATCCTTATCCATTCAATTGGCACATTAAAGTGGGGCGTGGAGAGGGCTTGGCGTGAGAAAAAAAAATTCATGAGAAGTTCCTTCTCATGAATTCAAATGGGTGCAATGAAAGTGAGGTGGCGCATGGAGATTGGGTCAAGGTGGTTTCAATATTTAAACCAACCTAATTGAACCAAATAAGTTAAGTCCAATTAGACTAATTTAAATCTAACTTAATTAGACTTAATTAGGTTCAATAAAATTTTAATCAAATCAGAAATTGACTAAGCCCAACCCTTGATCAAATCAGGGATCAAACCATCTCGATGATTAGGTCAACTCTTAACCTAATCGGGTCAAACCCAACTGAATCCAATTCAATTGGACTTGATTCAAAAATAATTACTTAATCAAATTGAGTTAATCAGTAATCAAATCACTAATAAAATCTCTCATAAATATTGAGTCCAAATCCGATGGGTAATCGGGCATCAGAATTCATCGATATGTAACCCTGATCGAAGAGTCCCAAACCAGTGGGACTCTTGACCTCGGTACCCAAAATGTGTGGGACTCATGATCAGAGAATCCTGATTCTCGATCACAGAGTCTCAGACATGTAGGACTCATAGTCCACGAGCATTAGGACTCTTCATCAGCCATCAGATCAGATAGGAACCTCTAATGTGTGTGACCCTGCAGGTTCGAACCTAAGCCGGTAGCACAGGAACCAATTTTTGTACTAATCGAAGTGACCATCTAGCAATGGTACCCAATATCTGGATAGATCGAAGAGTCACAATCGCAACACTCAGAACCTACATGAATATGGTTACTGTATAATTCATCCTTTTGACCCTTGTGTTTAAGATGACTCAGGGTTAAACTGTCAACCCTGATCAGATCATCCGAATCATGCTCAACTCAAACAGTCCTGTGACTCCTCACAAGGACTACCCTAGCCAAGGTTTTGCTAAATTGAAACATGACTGTACACAGCTCCTAAACTGGAGTGGTCAATCCCATCTTAACACACGCACCGACAAGTCAAGTACTTGACTATACCCAGCAACCTTCCGTCACTGAATTAAAAATTCAGGTAGTTCAGTGCCTAAGTGCAGTGAGTTGCTTGCAAGTCACCATGGCGGTCTCAAGTTGGAGGGATATTTATACCCATATTCCATCAGAGTAAATCTTGACAGCAGAAATAGCTTCAGAGTTGGTCACGTTCAGTGCAGATGTACCTTTACATCTCACCTGTATGCCATACCAGTGTCTCCAGACTCATTGGTTAAGAGGACAACCAACCTATATGGCATACAATGACCTATGCTTGATAAATATTGTCGTTCTAAGTAACAACGTATCATTTGGTCGTGAACAGATTTAAGGACTAAACGATAAATCCTCCTTTGTCGAGTCTAAATAGTCGTAAGGACTTCACCACAACATAGGAGTTCATTAGAAGATGAAACATTTTGTGATAAAAAATATCAAAATAATTTTTATTAATTCATAATTCATGTACAAATATAAAAATGAGCACAACCGTCAACAGGCTGATGATTGGCTTTGGGATACTATTCCTAACAATCTCCCACTTGGCCTAAAGCCAATCGGTGTAGTATCTAATACCCATCTTCGACTTGTAGTTGTCAAACTCCTTCACCGTAATGGCTTTAGTGAATGGGTCGGTCAGGTTCTCCTTCCCGTTGATCTTCTGAAGATCGACGTCACCTCGATCCATAATTTCCCGGATGAGATGGTAGCGGCGCAGAATATGCTTCGTCCGCTGGTGTGCCTTTGGTTCCTTCACCTGAGCAATGGCTCCAGAGCTGTCACAGTAGAGCAGAACTGGACCAACAAGGGAGGGTGCTACTCCAAGCTCGATGATGAATTTTCTCAGCCACACCGCTTCTTTGGCAGCATATGATGCAGTGACATACTCCACCTCGCAAACTGAATCAGCCACTGTGTGCTGCTTGGAACTTTTCCAGCAGATAGCCCCACCATTAAGGGTAAAAATAAATCCTGACACACTTTTGCTGTTATCGTGATCAGACTGAAAACTAGAGTCTGTATACCCTATAAGTCTCAAGTCCGATTCACCATAAACAAGCCACTGATCCCTAGTATTTCTTAAATACTTTAGGATGATTTTAACAACCTTCCAGTGATTCTCCCCTGGATCAGATTGGTATCTACTCACTACCCCTAGTGAGTATGCCACATCTGGTCGTGTACATATCATGGCATACATGATAGATCCTACTGTCGAAGTATATGGAATCCTACCCATACACTCTCTCTCTTGAGGTGTTGTCGGACAATCCATCTTCGAGAGAAAAATTCCATAGCCTATCGGAAGATAGCCTTTCTTGAAATTCTCCATGCTGAACCTCTTCAGCATAGTATCAATGTACGTGGACTGAGATAAACCAAGCAACTTTTTAGATCTATCTCTATAGATCCTCATCCCTAGGATGTAGGAAGCTTCTCCTAGATCCTTCATGGAGAACTGTGACGACAGCCAAATCTTTATTCCCTGTAATGCAGGGACATCATTCTCGATTAAGAGAATGTCATTCACATCAATACAAGAAATACTACTACTAGACCATTAGCCCACTTATAAATGCAGGGCTCTTCTCCGTTCTTAACGAAGCCATACGTCTTGATCGTCTTATCAAAACGTATGTTCCAACTCCGTGATGCCTGCTTAAGTCCATAAATGGACCTCTGTAGCCTGCATACCTTAGACTCATCTGTGGATGTGAATCCTTCAGGTTGTATCATATACACCTCTTCATCCAGCTTTCCGTTTAGGAAAGCTGTCTTCACATCCATCTGCCAGATTTCATAGTCCAGATGGACAGCTATTGCAAGCATAATCCGAATGGATTTGAGCATTGCCACAGGAGAAAATATCTCGTCATAGTCTATACCATAATGTTGACGATATCTTTTGACAACCAGACGGGCTTTATAGGTTTTCACCTTTCCGTCTGTGCCTCTCTTCCTCTTGAAGACCCATTTACATCCTATGGGTTTTACTCCTTCGGGTGGGTCAACCAATGTGCACACATCGTTGACCTTCATGGACTCCATTTCAGATTTCATGGCCTCTAGCCATTTCTCAGAGTTAGGTCTCTGCATTGCATCCATGTAGGTGATCGGATCCTCATCGTTTTCATCAAGTTCGATAGGATCGTCGTTTCGAACCAAGAAACCATAGTATCTGTCCGGTTGACATGGTACTCTATCAGATCGTCTTAAGGGTGCTTGAACAATGGGCTCCAAATTTGATCTAACCAAATCCGATTTAGGTTCAGCAACTTGTGTTGGTTTTTTCATCTACCGAACTTCGTCAAGTTCGACTTTAGAGGCAACAGTCCCTTCACCAAGGAACTCCTTTTCTAAAAAGATTGTCTTAAGGCTGACAAACACTTTTTACTCATCAGCTAGGTAGAAGTAATACCCTTTGGTCTCTTTTAGGTACCCTATAAAATTACACTTATCAGACCTAGGTCCATGCTTGTCCGTAATTAAACGTTTCACATAAGCCGAACACCCCCAAACCCTAAGGTGCGAGAGTACTGGCTTACGTCCTATCCATATCTCATATGGCATTTTGGTTACAGATTTACTTGGAACTCTATTTAGAAGGTAACAAGTCGATTTGAGCGCATATCCCCAGAGGGAGATTGGCAGACCAGCAAACCCCATCATGGATCGAACCATGTCCAACAAGGTCCGATTCCTCCTTTCAGATACACCATTATGTTGTGGTGTTCCAGGAGGAGTCCATTGAGAGAGAATCCCATTCTCTCTAAGATATGTCAGAAAATCATTGGAAAGATATTCACCTCCTCGATCAGATCGAAGAGTTTTAATACACTTCCCAGTTTATTTTTCTACCTCATTTCGGAATAGTTTGAACATTTCAAACGACTCCGATTTATGCTTCATTAAATAGACATATCCATACCTCGATAGGTCGTCTGTGAAGGTTATGAAGTAGAAATATCCACCTCTTGCACTTGAGCTCATAGGTCCACATACATCAGAATGTACCAGACCCAAGAGTTCACTAGCTCGCTCACCTTTTTCAGTAAAAGGTGATTTGGTCATTTTACCAAGAAGACAGGACTCACAGGTTGGAAGTAATTCACAATCACCTACTTTAAGAATTCCTTGAGCCAATCTGTTTATCCTATTCTTATTGATATGACTTAGCCTATAGTACCAAAGGTAGACTTCTGACACATTATCTATTCTAGGACATTTACCGGAGGTTTGAACCACATTAACAGGTTGTGATAGAAAGTAAATTTCATTATTAAGTTGTCCAACAAACATTGTAACACCATTCAAAATGATATTGCAAACATTTTTTTTTATTAAAAATTGATAATCGTTCATGGCCAAAAGGCCTACAGAAATAATATTTAATAAAAAGCTTGGATAATAGTGACATTCACTCAGAATTACGTTTCGAGAATTGATTACAAGGTTTATAATTCCTAATGCTAGAACTGGAACTTTGCTTCCATCTCCAACATTTAAGAATCTCTCGTCTTCATCAAATCTCCTACTGACTTGCAGACCCTGCATCGAATTGCAAATATGATAAGGGCTTCCGATATCCAATACCCAGGCAGTAGTATCACAAATGGAAAAGTTGTAAGGTGTTATCATATAAGTACCTTGCTTCTTCTTTGGCCTGTTCGGGTCCAGTGAGGCAATGTATAGAGGACAGTTCCTCTTCCAGTGCCCCTACTTCTTGCAAAAGAAGCACTCTGTCTGGCTCTGGTCAGGCTTACGCTTCTTGGTTTGACCCTGTGCAGACGTCCCAGCATGCAGCTGCACCTTCTTATTCTTCTTCTTTTTGTTCTTCTTCTTACCTTTCTTAAAGGGTCGATGACCAGAAGAAGACCCTCCCACAACATTCACCAACTCCTTATGGAGTTGGTGATCCTTCTCAAAGTTCTGCAGTAACCCCAACAAGCTGTGGTAGTTCACTGCAGGCTTTGTCGTTCGAAAATGAGTAAGGAAGGGAAGGAAGGACTTGGGCAGAGAATTAAGGATCGCATCGTTACTGAGCTGCTCGTGCAGGAGAAAACCCAGTTCACTTAGGCGCTCAATCATTTCGATCATGTACAGTACATGATCAGTGACTGAGGCTCCATCCCTCATCCGAGCATTAAAAATGGCACAACTAGTTTTGTGCCTTTCAATGTCGTCAGACGTGCCAAAGGAGTCGTTCAACATTGGAAGCATCTCCTATGGTTGGGCATTCTCGAACCTATGGCTGAACTCATCATTCATTGCCGCTAGCATAATGCACCAGACGGTGGTGCGGTCGTTAAGGCACTTCTGGTAAGTGTCTCAGACCGTCCCTCTAGCATTCAGGGCTGGCTCCTCAGGTGCTGGATCCGTTACTACATAAAAGATCCGCTCATGCTCAAGAACGATTTTTAATTTTCGATACCAGCTATCGAAATTAGGTCCCATGAGCTTGTCATTATCTAATAATGACAGGAGCGACAGGGTAGTGGCCATAGCTTTGTAAAGGAAAATCAAACCTATATTAGTACATAAATTATTAATACTAAAGACTTGGACTTTAGTCTAAAGTTTCTCTCAATATTTTTATGAACTGGTAGCCTCAACCTCCAATTCGAGGACTTACTTTAATTCCTTAGTGGGTACTAGAATTCATACAGACTACACACGAGCCCAACTTTGGTTGGTCAACCCATGTGCATCTATGGGTAGGTTCATAACTAGTTGTTTCTCTAAACAACTTCTAGTAATTGATTTTGCCCCAGAACCTAATCAGTAGGCTTTGGCCTCCACTAAAAAGATCTGGTTAGGTCCAACCATTAACATGACTTGATTTGGTGAATCGGACCAATAAATGATCAGGCCCAACTTTGGCCGGCCAACCGACCACCATCCGAAAGACTCAAACTAAATTATCATATTATGAATGATAATTCCATTAGTCAATAAGCACCAGGCCTTTAGGCCTCCAATGATTATTAAACTAATGGACTGATTATCACTCACTTAATGGGAGGCTATGACTTAGTTACCACTATAACTAATCATTTTAGGGACCTAATAATTTTAAGGATTTTATTAAAGGATAGATGAGAAGAAAATATCATATCCAGCCAATTTCAATCCTCTCACTGACTTCACCAAGTCAGATTAAAAAAGATTTAATTAAAGCCAGCATTAGGAGCACCTAAATCAGTCAAACTGATTTACCTAATGACATGGGTGAGCCCTAATCACCAAGTGATCTAATCAAAATCTAATTCACCAGGTTGGCCAGGTAAGTGAGATCAGTGGTGGGGATAAGCCATTAACTCGTCAGAGATTGAATCACTGCGAGTAGCTCCCGCTTAAAAACCACTGATCATATTGCCAAACTTACCTTAGACACCAACTGGTTCATTAGTTTTAATTTGATCAACTTAGTAAATAGGGTTCCACCGCATAGCCATAAATTAAGTCCATCTTAGTCTAGTTAAAGACATGGACCCATTCAACTACAACTATTGAAGTTGAATCTAGAGTATCCTTGACCTAATCTAATTCAACTTTTGATTAGATTTGATCAATTACTCTAAATTAGTCCATTTCTTTAAGCTAACCTTAGGTCTAACCCAATTATGGACCTAATCCATCTAACCCATTGACCCACAAGTTTATGCAATTGTCTTAGGTCTTAATTCATAATTCTAGACCTACTAGACAACACTTAATTCTTTTAATTAAGTATTTGGGCTGATGGGTCAGGATTTGGCATTTTGAAAATAATTTTTAAATTTGAAAGGTTTTATTTTCTGTTCACCAAATTTGTTGACTCATTTCACAAATAGATCAGCACATTTCATAAATAGCAATCCTATTGCTAATTACATAACAGAAAATAACTCAATCAAAATAAATCATGAATATTCCTTTAGATCTAATCTAACATATTCATGATAAATTTTACAATTGAACCTTTATAATTAATTCCTTTCGTTGCTTCATCTGCATGGGATATAATTGCAGTGGCACCCCTACCGCCATAGGAGACCCCATCGAATGGGAGGAGAGGGCCTTTAAACCCTACTTTTCTCCTATGATCGGACGACCATGGCAACCAACCCAATTCGATTACTTACTACTTGGATCAAGTATATCTAAATATACCAATTTCAAAATTTAAATTTTAAATTTCAAATTTTAAATTTTAAATTTTGAATTTCAAATTTCAAACAAATTTCAAATTTCAAAATTTTGAATTTTGAATTTTAAATTTTGAATTTCAAATTTGAAATTTCAACCAAATTTTAAATTTCAAATTTCAAATTTCAAATTTCAAAATTTTGAATTTTGAATTTTAAATTTCAAAATTCAAATTTTAAATTTTAAATTTTAAATTTTTGAATTTTAAATTTCGAACAACTTTCAAAATTTAAATTTTAAATTTTGAATTTTAAATTTTAAATTTAAACTTTTAGATTACAACTTAATCTACGCATGCAAATATATATCATATCTAAGAACCCGCTCTGATACCATTTGTGGGAAAAATCAGTGCAAGGGTAAAATGATAATTTTAAAACTTTTTTAAAATTATGATTTTACAGTGGAAAATATTAATTAATCTAATTAATTAATATGAATTTATCCTACACTAGGATCTAAATATGATATATAGCATGCATTCATTTAAATTTAAAATTCAAATTCGAACAGTAAATACTTTACTTTAATGTGTTCAGAACACAATACCTTTGTGCGGGTAGTAGATCACCGTAATCTGATCACCGTTGGGAGAGTCTGATCATTGCGATGTAGCCACACAACATGTCTGGCCTCTGTGGATCATCCACACGAAGCTCTCGATTTGATCGACTCCTCACGAGTGCTAGCTCATTGTAGAGCCCTTTTGACGGTCGATGCTGATTGAACTCCTTCGATCGATGTCTGTCGATTCTTTGGATGCTTCGGATCATCAACAGACATGCTTGAGAGGATGTTGAAGATCTTTCTGAGATTTTGTGGGCTCACGACACTCGTAGCTCACTTTCTCACTTCTCGAACCCTAGGCTAAAACTCTAGGGAACTCATCAGAAACCTTGCACCCACTTTTCTTTCTTTTCTTTCTTTTTCTCTTGGAAGGATATGGACTTCCTTCTCATGTACAAGACTTCCTCACGCCCTAAAATTTTTCTCCAAAAAATCTTCTTGCTCCATGCCCTACTCATCTCCTCCTTTTATAACAACGTCAAACGTCTTATCCAAAAGAAAGGATAAAGATGAGTAATTACACATTTAAATTCAAATCAAATTTTGAATTCAAATGGACACCAACTCATCCCTTATCTACTAAAGGTGTGAGGCATGGCTTAAATTGTGCATGAAGTGATTTCATGAGAAATAATTTTCTCATGTAATAAATGGGGTGTTAAAAAAGGGATAAGGCGCAAAGATTGATTGCCCATTCAAATTCAAACTTTATTTTGAATTTGAATGGCCAACCAATCATCCTTATCTATTCAATTAGCACATTAAAGTGGGGCGTGGAGAGGGCTTGGCATGAGGAAAAAAAATTCATGAGAAGTTCCTTCTCATGAATTCAAATGGGTGCAATGAAAGTGAGGTGGCGCATGGAGATTGGGTCAAGGTGGTTTCAATATTTAAACCAACCTAATTGAACCAAATAAATTAAGTCTAATTAGACCAATTTAAACCCAACTTAATTAGGCTTAATTAGGATCAATAAAATCTTAATCAAGTCAAAAATTGACTAAGCCCAACCCTTGATCAAATCAGGGATCAAACCATCTCAACGATTAGGTCAACTCTTAACCTAATCGAGTCAAACCCAACTGAATCTAATTCAATTGGACTTGATCCAAAAATAATTACTCAATTAAATTGATTTAATTAGTGATCAAATCACTAATAAAATCTCTCATAAATATTGAATCCAAATCCGATGGGTAATCGAGCATCAGAATTCATCGATATGTAACCCTGATCGAAGAGTCCCAAACCAGTGGGACTCTTGACCCCGGTACCCAAAATATGTGGGACTCATGATCAGAGAATCTTGATTCTCGATCACAGAGTCTCAGATACGTAGGACTCATAGTCCACGAGCATTAGGACTCTTCATCAGCCATCAGATCAGATAGGAACCTCTAATGTGTGTGATCCTGCAGGTTCGAACCTAAGCCGGTAGCACAGGAACCAATTTCTGTACTAATCGAAGTGACCATCTAGCAATGATACCCGACGTCTGGATAGGTCGAAGAGTCGCAATCACAACACTCAGAACCTACATGAATATGGTTACTGTATAATTCATCCTTTTGACCCCTGTGTTTAGGATGACTCAGGGTTAAACTGTCAACCCTGATCAGATCATCCGAATCATGCTCAACTCAAATAGTCCTGTGACTCCTCATAAGGACTACTCTAGCCAAGATTTTGCTAAATTGAAATACGACTGTACACAGCTCCTAAACTAGAGTGGTCAATCCCATCT
Source organism: Elaeis guineensis (assembly GCF_000442705.2). Classification (NCBI taxonomy): domain Eukaryota; kingdom Viridiplantae; phylum Streptophyta; class Magnoliopsida; order Arecales; family Arecaceae; genus Elaeis; species Elaeis guineensis. The sequence continues at coordinate 35,938,265 of NC_025998.2, forward strand.
TGACACATGCACCGACAAGTCAAGTACTTGACTACACCCAGCAACCTTCCATCACTGAATTAAAAATTCAGGTAGTCCAATACCTAAGTGCAGTGAGTTAAGTCATCATGGCAGTCTCAGGTCGGAGGGATATTTATTCCCATATTCCATCAGAGCAAATCTTGACAGCAGAAATAGCTCCAGAGTTGGTCACGTTCAGTGCAGATGTACCTTTACATCTCACCTGTATGCCATACCAGTGTCTCCACACTCATTGGTTAAGAGGACAACCAACCTATATGGCACACAACGACCTATGCTTGATAATCGTTGTCATCCTAGGTAACAACGTATCATTTGGTCACGAACAGATTTAAGGACTAAACGACAAATCCTCCTTTGTTGAGTCTAAATAGTCCTAAGGACTTCACCACAACATAGGAGTTCATTAGAAGATGAAATATTTTGTGATAAAAAATATCAAAATAATTTTTATTAATTCATAATTCATGTACAAATACAAAAATGAGCACAACCGTCAACAGGCTGACGATTGGCTTTGGGACACTATTCCCAACAAGTTCTACCAACTGCAGATGGATCAGGGACAGAGTGTGTAGGAGCATCTCAACAACTTTCAGAAGATTTTCACCAATCTTTTCAGTGTAGGTGAGAAGGTTGAGGAGAAGATCAGGGTGTTGGTCTTGCTAGCATCGCTTCTCCCTTCATATGAGTCCTTGATGACTGCTCTTCTAATGGAGAAGAGAACCATCAAGATGGACGAGGTCACTATAGTGATTCTTTAGATTGAAGTGCTCAAGCAGAAGAATCAGGCTTCGAGCTCAGATGGTGGCAGCTCAGCTTTGGTGATTTTTGAAAGAGCAGGTGGCAGTAGATGGAGCGCTAGAGGATCGCGAGGAGGATGATTCAGATCCAAGATGAGGAAATTCAGTAAGATCAGATGCTATCGATGTGATGAGTTGGACATCATGTCAGTGATTGCCCTCAACTTAGAGATCGAATGAGGGCTACTATAGTGATAGTTAGTAGTGAGTCAGAGGATGATGTCTTATTGATATCTGATGAGGTATCTATTTTTTTTCTAGTAATGAATTTTAGATTCTAGATGTACCCATCATGTTTGTTGTAGAGAAGAGCCGTTTGACTCCCTAGAGAGTAGTGAGAGCATTGTTCATCTGTCGGATGGATTGAGCTGTGCGATCAGAGACATCAGAATGGTCAACTGGAGGATACATGATGGTACAGTGAGGAGATTGGATGAGATCCGATACCTATATGATTTCAGATGAAATCTTATCTCACTGAGCAGACTGGATTCAAACGGCTACAGGTGGGTAGCTGGTGATGGAATTCTGAAGGTTATGCATGGTGATAGAATTATTCTAGAGGGAGAGAAGAGGATGAGAGAATATTTCTATCTGGTAGAAAGTCCAATGCGAGGTGGAGCTTCAGGAGCTAGAGGGAGCCCAGTGCGAGATGGAGCTCCAGATGGACGTAGATCGAGCACGAGATGCAAGACTTGGGAGGATGAGAGTCGACATCATAGAGTGAAGTTTCTATTACCGCAGGAGATTTTTTCGAATAGATCTTTGGTCATAGTGGACATAGCCCATGATAGAGGTAGGATCAAAAGGCTAGGTTCAACTCCCACATTTGCCCATCCATAAGGCAGTAGGCGTGCCCCAGGGCATGGGGGCGAGATAGATCACAAGTTCTCAAAGATAGGTGGAGGCCGAACATCGAGTCAACATAAAGATTATTGAAAAAAGTACCATGAGATTCGATCTATAATAAGCTCAGGATGAGGTTCAAGATGAAAAGCAGAATTCAATAAGCCCAAGAATAGCCCAAATGAAGTTCAGATGGAAGAGATACACACGATAAGACCCACGATGCGAGAGGTGGGGTCCGAGGGCCTGTAGGCTCGACCTACAGGGGGCCCAGACCGATGGGCACGACCCAACGTGCAGGCCCGCCAGGCGCAGCCCAACCTGTGGGTGTGTGGCCCAGGCCCAGGCGACGTGCACGTGCAGCCCAGGCATGTGGTCCATCAGGAGCGCGCGCTGTCCATGCATGCACGGGCGAGTAAGCAGACGAGGAGTGACATGCGACGCATGGAGAGTGGTGGTGCATAGCCTGGTTCAAGCGGTAGGAGGTTGCCATGGTCCACGCATGATTGAGCATGATCCAACAGCTGTCATTCATGTCGATGAAGATCCGATGGTCCAGATTGATTCTGAGGTTGATCAGGAAGCAGGGGAAGCTGATTGTGCGATCGATGGACATGGTTCAAGCCAGTCATGATCGGATAGTCCAGAAGAATTTTATGATTTGATTTGAGCTCGATATCCTAGTGAAATATTATTTTGGAGCTTTTGGAGGCTATTTAACTCTGATCGACGAGTCATTTATTGCATTGGATACTTGGGAAGGAATTTTGGGGCTTCTTGAGAGATTTCAAAAAGTTTTTGTGAGGATTTTGGAGTTTTTTTATTAAGAGATCTTTGCATAAAGATGGAGTGGTGAGTTTTTTTTTTATTTATTTAATTTTTTTTCTCATAGTGAAGTTTGCACGCCCTATGAAGATAGGCTTGAGGCCGATCCATGTTTCCTTGATTTATTTATGATATTTTTTCTCTCTTTGCTAGATTATCACTTCGATTAGTATAGAAATTAATTTCTATACGATCAACTTAGTGTTCAAATCTATGGAGTCAAACACAATAGAGGTTTCTGTCTGATTAGATGGCTGATTAACAATTATGAATCGTTGAAGGATATAATCATCAATATGATTGATGATTAACCTTATGCAAAAATTGAGATAAAATAATTTATTAATAGTTAGTGAATTATAAGAAGATTAATTAATAATAAAATTACTAATTATCTCAATTTGATTAAGCAATGAGGTATGGATCGAGTCTAATAGAATTGGATTTGATTAGGTTTGGCCTGATTAGGTTATAAGATAACCTAATCGCTAGGAAAGATTAATTCTTAATTTGATCAGGAGTTGGACTAAATTAATTTTTAATTAGATCATGATTTAATTGAAAAATTTGGGTGTCTAATTGGATTAGGTTCATGCATCAATTTGGATCTAATCAAATGGGATTTGATTTGAGATCAAATTACAAGAATTAAGAGTCCAATTAGATTAGACTACTCCCTTGCGCCATCACCCTCATCCATGCCCATCTTCTTCACTCTAATTCTATTTTTGCATGAGTTTTTTCATGCCAATTTTAATGTTGTCACCCATTTTCAACTTGCTTTGGATGTGGATGGAGTTTTGTTGCCCAGCTATGCAACCCAAGGGGGGATGAATTGGGTTTCTAAAAATTTAAACTTAACTTACAACTTATGAAGAATATTTAACAATAGCAAGATAAGTAAGGAGAGTGTAATTGATGCAAGGGTAATGGTTGGATGCAAAAATGCAAGAGAATAAAGAAATTTAAAAGGAGAGCAATTAAGCACAACACAAATAAGAAGATTTATAGTGGTTCGGTGCCAACCTTGCACCTATATCCACTCTCCAAGCTCCTACTTGAGAATTTCAATCCACTAAACAGTATTCAACCTGAATACACTCGTCGAAACCTCTGACTCTAGCTATTTTAAGCTAGAATACTTATTTTTCGGGTACAAGCCAATCCAATACAATCCGATTCAAGGTTCGGATCAACCTTCCCATATTTTGGAGCCCTTCCAAAACAAAAATAATAACTCAAAAAGAGTATTACAGTTAATTACACAGAAATATAGATGAAGCTCTTTTAATGAGCGAATAAAGCTTTAAATATACTTTACACAATTAGAAGAAAGCTCTTCTTGATTTTCTCAAGGTGGTTGGAGACTTTAATGAACTTTTGAGGAGTTGGTGAACTTGAAATAAAGGCTTCTTGAACTCTTTTTATGGGCTCTTGCTTAAGGTTGACAAGAATGCTTGAAGAATCTTTTTCCAATCTTTCTCTTTTCTCTCTTTTTTTTTTTTTGATTCCCTCCTTTAAGTCCCTTTATATAACTTCAAATAATGATGGAGAGTAATCTGAACTGAAATAGAGCTGTTAGAGCACATTAAATGAGCATTAAATGCAATTAAAATGGGTTAAAAACTAGCCGTTGTGGAACTTTCCCGTCACAGGGGTCGACTCATAGGGCGACTCATGCTCATGGGTCGATTCATGGGGTCGACCTCTGTGGAAAAGAGCAGAAAATGACTGTTTTGTAATTTTGGCCTGTAGAGCAGCAGAGGTCGACTCATGCCAAGGGGTCGACCCATGGGGTCGACTCACAGAGTGTGTCAGCCAAAATTTTGGCATGCCATTCAGCCCTTTAAGCCATACGTCGACTTATGGGGTCGACTCAAAAATAAAAATTTGGTTTTCTTACAAAATACACTTCCAAAAATATTGAAATTTTCTTCAATAGATTGTACGTCTTTAGTTCTTGCTCTTAAGGCTTCTGAATCAGGTCTTGACAAAATTATGATTTTGTCCCTGAAATGCAATAAGTCTTTTTCCAAGCCAAAATCATTAGTAATCCCCTCAAATACTTTATAATCATCAAAATCAATTCAAGGAGCAACAATCTCTCCCTTTTTGATGATGACAAAATATTTGAGCAAAAGCATATAGAAAGCATTGAACATGAATTTCAAATTTATGAAAATGCATCACTTAGATATTATAGCCAAGTATTGGAACAAAATGCATCATAATCAGTTTAAAGAGAAATTTGAAATTTGCTTATAAGTACATTTGCTTGGAAAGAAAAGGCTGATTTTGATTCTTTGGCATATGACACATGTGCCCATTTACTTAACAATTTACTTATTGTTCTTATAAGTGCATTTGCTTGGAAAGAAAAAGGTATGTGACACATGTATCTATTTGCTTAACAATTTACTTAATGTTCAATCTTTATTGCTCTTATTGCTTAATCTCAATCTCGATTCTCTACTCCCCCTTTTTGACAACATCAATTGAGATTCTTTACTTTCCCTCTTTTTTTGAATATATTTTCTCTATTCCTTCTTTTTGATGGGATCAATTTTACATCTTTAGCTTCCTTCTTTATTGTTTATTTCTTTATTGCTTATTGTTTTACTCCCCCTCAATATAGCAATTGTAAAAGATATATCTATTTGCTCATTTAACAGATATTGCTATTCAAGTATTTCATAATTTAAAAGTAATTCAATTTGATCACATTCAGGGATATTCACTGAAAGTCAGTGTATATATATATATATCCAAAAGATGACTGAAAACATAGATGTTTCAATACATAAGTGTTGACTTAGAGTACAAAAGACATGGATAGAAACTATCCAAGAGTCAATCAGTCAACATTACATTATATGGCCCCATAAGATAGATCCTAGACAAAAACTAAAGAAAAGACAGACTACACTGGATCTAATAGATATCATGACTGGATGGATCGAAGTCTGATGAATCAGAGATGGGGTGAGGAGATGAAGGATCATGTCCACGAGCTCGACCTCGACCGCGTCTGCCTCTGCCACGGGTAGAGGTGCCAGCATGAGTGGAGGAGTGAGAAGATCCTGAAGGCTGAGAAGCAAAGGACTGAGCTACAAGTGAGAGTCTGATGGTGTCCAGAAGGTTCAAAGCTCTCGAAATAGATTGTAGCAGTGCAGTGAACTGAGTGAAAGTATGCTCACTAGAGCCCTTGATCTCTCTCCTCAGAAAGTCAAAACCACTCTCTAAGACTCCTCGCAGTCTGGCTGCCACCGCAGATAGGTCTGAGACCTCAGTGATGTCCTCATGCGGTTATGGATGGGCTAGAGCTAACATTTGCCCCTGCAAGTCAAGCACTCTGCCAGTCAGTCTCAATACACAACCCTCAAGCTACTCGATGTGTACTGACTGATCAGTAATCATCTGGAACACAGTGGAGATGTGAGGGATCAGTGTCTGATCTGATACACCGTGAGATGTCGATCCCTGAGCAGAAGCTGAAGTGCCCATCTAATGAGATAGTATAGAAGCTACTCACTGAGATATCATCTCTATCTGATCATCAGCCAATTTGATCTCGGAAGGATGTGCTCTGCTGTCCGACTGCTGAACTGAAGTATGCGTCCTCGCAGTCTCTGACGGCCCAGCCTTGTGGTTAGAAACAAACTGAATATCTGAAGATACAGCCCTGTGATCATGGAGGTGTGAAGATGGTCCTTCCTCCTCTGCTCTGTCCTCAGCTCTCTCATCCACACCTTTTGTCCAACCACCATCAGTTTTGGAAAATCCCATGTGGTGCAAAGTATGGCGGTTGATAGTGTTGGAGTGAGATAGCCTAGCTACTGCCTCCCCCTCAAAGCTAACTCCGAACCTCCTAAATACTAAAGTGAGAGCCATACCAAAAGGCAAATGTGCCTTAGACCTATTTAAGGTCTCTCTCATAGCCTCAAACATCAATGCCGGGAGGTTCAGGGGGGTTTGTGTAAAAACATGATACATAATGCAGATGTCCCGACCAGAGAGGAGATCATGTCTATCACTTCTAGGAAAAAATAACTTAGTTACCATGTGGTGTAATAGCCTCATCTCAATGGAAAGAATCTTTGCCTCTAATTTATTTAGGCTTCCAGTGAAGGTTCTCCCTAGAATAACATTAATTCCTTCCTCTTTAACTAGGAGTTCCATGTTTGTGTATCCCTCACAAGGTAAATGAAGAATTTCTCCCAAAAGCATAGGATCTAGGCTAATTTCTATACCCTTTACTGTGGATTTTACTGTTTCATTGCTGTATCCCAAGTTCAAATAAAATTCTCTAACAAGATCCACATAAGTATTTTCTTTTAGGGAGCAGTAGAATTTCCAACTTTAGTCCTTAATTTTTGATCCGATAGAGAACCTTCCTTTTCAAAAAATCTGAAATCAATATTTTTGCCGGGCTCTACCTTCCTATCGGAGAGGGGTACCTTACTGGGGCTGATTGGAGACTGGATTGTAGCTGGAGCTGAAGTATGAGCAGGGTTTGAAGCAGAAGTGGTCTCGATTGCTTGTCTCTTCCGGCGCACACTTTCTTCCAACCCACGAACTGATTTCCTCCTCTGTGGAAGCTTCATCTTCGGAGCCATTTGTGCAGGCCAAAATAGCAAGGAACTTAGGAGAGCAAATGTGAGGGAGAGATGAAGGGTTTTGAGTGGAAAGACAAGGATTTTGGAGAAATAGAGTGGAGATTTGGAGAAGACGGGTAGAGTCTAGGGTAAGCTCGACTTGCTCCAAATGAAGAAGGAGAAAGGGAGGAGCTTGGTTCCAAGAGGGCGATTTAGACGGTGAGAGATGATGGGAGAAGAGTTTTGGGGAAAAACTTGGGTTTGAGGAAGAAGAGGAGTCTTTTGGCTTGGTGGAAGGAAGAAGACGGAGAGTTGGGTCGGCTCAAGGGAGGTTTTCCAACAAAAAGAAAGCGCCCGAAGAATTTAGTCAATATTACAAGTTTACCCTAGGGTTGACCCTGGGGGTCGACTTATGGCACAGAGAAATTCAGAAAAATGATGAAATAATTTCGAAAAAATTTGAAATATTAGGAGAAGGATGTTTACCCAAAAATTGATTATGAGAATGATAATTTTGGGCTTTTGAGCTAAAAAAAAAAGATGAGAATTAAGCTAAAAAGATTTTTGATGGTGATACCTTGAAATCAGAGAGACACTTAAGCAGATGGATCAAGGATTCTTAGTTCTCTCCTAATTTCATAAAATCTATCTTCTCTTAAAGCCTTGGTAAAGATGTCAGCTAATTATTTTTTAGTACAAACATAGTCAAGAATTATGTCTTTATTTTGGACATGTTCTCTTATGAAATGATGCCTGATTTCAATATGTTTTGACCTAAAATGTTGAATTGAATTTTTAGTGAGATTTATAGCACTAGTGTTATCACATCTTATGGGAGTTTCATTAAGTTTGATACCAAAGTCTTTGAGTTGTTTCTTAATCCACAAGATTTGAGCACAACAACTTCCGACTGTAATGTATTCAGCCTCGGCCATAGACAGTGCTACCGAATTTTATTTCTTGCTAAACCAAGAGATTAGGTTTACTCCAAGAAATTGGCAAGTTCTACTAGTACTTTTTTTATCTAATTTACATCCAGCAAAATCGACATCTGAAAATCCTATTAAGTCAATTAGTGAGTCCTTAGAATACCATAATCATAGAGTTTGTGTATCATTTAAATATCTAAAGATTCTTTTAACTGCATTCAAGTGTGATTCTTTTGGATTTGATTGAAAGCAAGCACACAGACAAACACTAAACATGATATCAGGTCTACTAGTAGTTAAATATAATAGAGAACCAATCATGCCTCTATAAAATTTTAAGTCTACACTTTTACCTTCTTCATCCTTGTCAAGCTTACATGTTGGGCTCATGGGTGTGCCAATCGATTTGGAGTTCTCCATTTCAAATCTTTTGAGTAATTCTCTTGTGTACTTGCTTTGGGTGATGGTGAAGGAACCATATCTAGGGTTTCAGGGTTAGATCTTGAAACTTTTTCAAGATCATATAGAGGAAGACTAAAATAAATCAAAATTTATTTTTTAAAATCAAAAAATTTCTAGATCTAAGATCCTATTACATGATTATTACATAGCATTAAATCAGAAATTAAAATATATAAATATAGCATGAACTACATGTTGATCATATCAACATGTTTCTATACTACATCTAATGTATGTATTAAACAATAGATCAGATCTATTACCTTGCAAGTTAGACGTTCTAACCTTGTTGATCTGGGCTTGAGGATGATGTTGCAAGCCGCACATGCGTCCGGCCTCTAGGAGTCATCCACACGAGCCCACGAATCTCGATCAGAAGTCCTGCTTCAGAAAATCAGCACAGTATGCTAGTACTGCGCTGATCCTTCTTTGATGGTTGATCAGGTGCCTCCTTCTTCTTGATTTGGACTTTTCCAAAGATGGAAAGTAGAAGGAGGAGTTTTAGATCTGAGACGCTCTCAGGAAACTCAAGATGGAGGGAGGAAAGATATGAAAACAAAAACCCTAGAAGAAGACCCTCTTCTTCTTCACGTTTTTCTCTCTAGACACCCAAACTTGCATCTTTTATATCTCCACGACCCAAAGGTATTTCTCTCTGATTTTTGGATGGCACAAAGGTCTCTCAAATCTCTAACTTTTTCTAAAATTTTACAAAGAAACTCATCTTATATAGAGAGATATGATAGAGTCCTTGTCTAGGTCAAACACCTAGTCAAGGCTTATCCAAACATGGCAAGTTAAGGGACGCCCAACTCTTGAGCACCTCCTTCATATTTTCATGCATGGATCACCAGAAAAGGGTACACAATGTATATCCTAAAAGCCATAAAAATTCCAAAAAAAAAATTGGATAAATTTGGTGCAAAATTGAAAGAGTTTTGGATTTCTAAAACTCTATCTCATAGAATTCGAAATCCAAACTTATTCCTTTTAGATTTGATCCAAACCACCTTCTATGTAAGAAAGAAGAGAGGAGACCTTTTGTGAACGTGGGAGAGATCTGGGAGAGGGCTTTTGTCGCACAAAATAAGTGGAGATTGGCATTGAATAAGAGAGAGGGCGTGGAGAAGGCTTATGTGGCGCAAGGTGGAATCCTAGTCTTACTAGGATTCTGTCTTATGACTTGTTTTAATTTGGTTTCCCAAACCAAATCAAATCAAAATTAGATCAACCCAATTAAAATAGGTCTTAATCCAATTAAGAACTTAATTTAATCAGATTAAATTAGATTTAAATTAGATTTAATTTTTTAATCAAATTAGAAATTAGATTGACCCAAGTCCTAGTTGAACTAGGACTAGTTTTTCCTTGCACTTGGCTTATCCAATAAACCAATTGGACTTGATCCAATCAAGCCCAAACCAAATCTAATTAAATCATATTTAATTAAACTTAATCTCAGCCCATTGGCTTAATCAAATTAAGCCAATCAGCAATCGAATTGTTAATAGATCCTCTTGCAACACTTGCACTGGATTAAATGTCAATCATATTGATCATTTAACCCTAGAACGATTCTTAATCATTGATCAACCATCTGATCGGATCATGAACTCTAATGTGTGTGACCTCATAGGTCCGAACGTAAGTCAGTAGCATAGGAATAAATTCCTATACCAATCGAAGTGACCATCTAGCAATGGTACCCGACGACCGGATAGGTCGAATGTGTAGAACAACATCCTTAGAACCCATGCGGATATAGTTTTCATATAATTCATCCCCTTGACCAAAATGATCATAGGACACCCCAGAGTTTAACTGTCAACTCTGATCAGGTTGTCCACATTGTATTTCAAAATATCAAATCCATCTGATGGATTACCCTGGCTAAGGTTTTGCTAAATTGAAATACAGCGACTCATTCTTCTCCAACTCTTGGAGTGGTCAATCCCATCTCGATCACACTCTGACTTCGCAAGTACTTGATTGTGCCCAGAAGCCTTTCGTCCCTGAATTAGAAATTCAGTTAGTCCAGTACCAAAGCACAGTGAGTTGCTTGCAAGTCACTGAGGCGATCTCAGGTCTAAGGAACACTTATACCTATATCCCATCAAAGATATTCTCGACAGTAGAATACTCTGGAGTTGGTCACGTTCAATGATGATGTACCCTTACATCTCACCTGTATGCCATACTAGTGTCTCCACACTCCTTGGTTAAGAGGACAACCAACCCATATGGCCTACAGCGACCTATGCTCGATAGAAGCTGTTGTCCTTATTAACAGCCTATCATTTGGTCGTGAACAGTTTTAAGGACTAATCGATAAATCCTCTCTTTATCGAATCTAAATAGTCCTAAGGACTTCATCATAACAACGGAGTTCATTAGAAGATGAAAGCTTATGATGAAAATGCCAAATATATTTTATTTATTAACAAATCAATTACAATACTTGGTTGCTCAACCGTCAACAGCTTGACGATTGGCTTTTTGGGACACATTTCCCAACAACTCCCACTTGTCCTAAAGCCACTCGGCACAGTATCTAATACCCATCTTCGACTTGTGGTTGTCGAACTCCTTTATTGCCAGGGCTTTAGTGAAGGGGTCGGCTAGGTTCTCCTTTCTGTCGATCTTCTGAAGGTCGACGTCACCTCGATCCACGATCTTCCGGACCAGGTGGAAGCGACGCAAGATGTGCTTCGTCCGCTGATGTGCTTTGGGTTCCTTCGCCTGAGCTATGGCACCAGTGCTGTCGCAGTAGAGCAGGACCGGACCATCGAGGGAGGGTGCTACTCCGAGCTCGTTGATGAATTTTCTCAGCCACACAGCTTCCTTCGCGGTATCTGATACTGCGATGTACTCCGCTTCACAAACAGAGTCTGCCACAGTATGCTGCTTGGAACTCTTCCAGCAGATGGCTCCACCATTCAGAGTAAAGATATAACCCGACACACTCCTGCTGTCATCATGGTCAGATTGGAAGCTGGAGTCTGTGAACCCCACAAGTTTCAGATCTGACTCGCCATAAACCAACCATTGGTTCTTAGTATTTCTCAAATACTTAAGGATGGCTTTAACCACTTTCCAGTGATTTTCTCCAGGATCAGATTGGTATCTACTCACTACTCCTAGTGAGTATGCCACATCTGGTCTTGTACATATCATGACGTACATGATAGATCCCACGACTGAAGCATATGGGACTCTACTCATACGTTCTCTCTCTTCAGGAGTTGTCGGACAATCCTTCGTAGAGAGAGAAATTCCTTGGCCTATCGGTAGATAGCCCTTCTTGGAATTCTCCATGCTGAACCTCTTCAGCATAATGTCTATGTACATGGACTGGGATAACCCAAGCATCCTTTTAGATCTATCCCTATAGATCTTCATCCCTAGGATGTAGGATGCTTCACCCAAGTCCTTCATGGAGAACTGTGATGACAACCAAACTTTTATTCCCTGTAGTGCGGGGATGTCATTTCCGATTAAGAGAATGTCATCCACGTACAAGATAAGGAATACCACAACTGGACCATTTGCCCATTTATAGATGCAGGGCTCTTCTCCATTCTTAATGAAGCCATACGTTTTGATCATCTTATCAAAATGCATGTTCCAACTCTGAGAAGCTTGCTTCAATCCATAAATGGATCTCTGAAGCTTGCACACCTTGGACTCATCTGTGGATGTAAACCCCTCAGGTTGTATCATATACACCTCTTCGGTCAGCTCTCCATTCAGGAAAGCTGTCTTTACATCCATCTGCCAGATCTCATAATCTAGATGGGCAGCTATTACAAGCATTATCCGAATAGATTTGAGCATTGCCACAGGGGAAAACGTCTCGTCATAGTCAATACCATAACGTTGACGATACCCCTTGGCTACCAGACGGGCTTTATAGGTCTCCACCTTTTCGTCTGCGCCCCTCTTCCTTTGAAGACCCATTTACACCCAATGGGTTTAACCCCTTCAGGTGGGTCAACCAATGTCCATACATCGTTGATCTTCATGGACTCCATTTCGGATTTCATGGCTTCAAGCCATTTCTCGAAATCAGGTCTCTGCATTGCATCCATATAGGTGATCGGATCCTCATTATTCTCATCAAGTTCGATGGGATCACCGTCCCGGACCAAGAAATCGTAGTATCTGTTCGATTGATGCGGTACTCTACCAGATCGCCTTAATGGTGCAGGTACATTGGGCTCCGGATATGATCTCCGAATATGATCTAATCATATCAGACTCAGGTTTAGCTATTGGTGTCGGTCCTTCTACCTGTTGAACTTCATCAAGTATAATCTTAGAGGCAACAGTTCCTTCACCAAGGAACTCCTTTTCTAAATAGATTGCCTTAAGGCTGACGAACACCTTTTGTTCATCAGCATGGTAGAAAAAATATCCTTTTGTCTCTTTGGGGTACCCTATGAATGAGCATTTGTCAGACCTAGGTCCAAGTTTGTTTGTGACTAATCGTTTGACATAGGCCGGGCACCCCCAGACCCTAAGGTGTGAAAGTGCTGGCTTACGTCCCGTCCATATCTCATATGGAGTCTTAATTACAGACTTACTTGGGATCCTATTTAACAGATAACAGGCCGATTCGAGTGCATATCCCCAGAAGGATATCGGCAAGCTAGTAAAACCCATCATGGATCGGATTATGTCTAACAGAGTCCGATTCCTCCTTTCAAACACACCATTATGCTGTGGTGTTCCTGGAGGAGTCCATTGGGAGAGAATCCCATTCTCTCCTAGATATGTGAGAAATTCACTAGAAAGGTATTCTCCTCCTCGATCAGATCGAAGAGTTTTAATACTCTTCTCAGTTTGTTTTTCTACTTCACTTCGGAATCGTTTGAACATTTCAAATGAATCCGACTTATGTTTCATCAGATAGACATATCCATATCGGGATAGGTCATCCGTGAAAGTTATGAAGTAGAAATATCCACCTCTAGCACTGGTGCTCATGGGCCCGCATACATCAGTATGTACTAGGCCCAAGAGCTCAGTAGCTCTCTCACCTTTTCCAGTAAAAGGTGACTTGGTCATTTTACCAAGAAGACAGGACTCACAGGTTGGAAGTGATTCACAATCACTAACTTCGAGGATTCCCTCTTGAGTCAACCTATTTATTCTGTTCTTGTTTATATGACCTAGCCTACAGTGCCATAAGTAGATATCTGACATACTATCTAATCTAGGGTGCTTGCCAGTTGAATAGACTACATTAACAGGTTGTGATAACATATACACATCATTGTTCAAATGTCCACAAAAAATAGTAACACCATTCTCAATGATATTATAAATTTATTTTTTATTGAAATTTCATAATCATTTTTGGCCAGAAGGCCTACAGAAATGATATTTAAAAAGAAACTGGGACAGAAATGATAATCATTAAGAACAACGATATGGGATTCAAATACAAGTTTCAAGATTCCTAATGCTAGAACTGGAACTGGTCTTCCATCTCCAACGTTCAGGAACCTCTCGCCTTGCTCGAATCTCCTACTGACCTGCAACCCCTGCAACGAATTGCAAATATGGTAAGGGCTACCGGTATCCAATACCCAGTCAGTTATATCACAAATAGAGAAATTGCAAAGAGTTATCATATAAATATCTTGCCCAGCAACAACTTGCTGCTTTCTCTGCCTGTTCGGGTCTAGGGAGGCAATGTACTGGGACAGTTCCTCTTCCAGTGCCCCCGCTTCTTGCAAAAGAAGCATTCAGCTTGACTCTTATCGGGTTTGATCTTTTTGGTCTGACACTGCACAGATGTCCCAGCCTGAACTTACACCTTCTTCACTTTCTTCTTCTTGTTCTTCTTTCCTTTCTTAAAGGGTCGAGAACCAGAAGACGAACCTCCCACTAAGTTCACCAACTCCTTATGGAGTTGGTGATCTTTCTCAAAGTTTGAAGTAACCCCAGTAATCCGTGGTAGTTTACTTCAGGCTTTGTCATTCTATAATGAGTGAGGAATGGGAGATATGACTTGGACAGCGAGTTCAGTATTGCATCTTTCCCAAGCTTCTCATGCAAGGGAAAGCGAGCTTGCTCAATCGTTCCATCAGCTCGATCATGTACAATACATGATCAGTGACAGAGGCACCATCCCGCATTTTGGCGTTGAAGATGGCACAACTAGTCTTGTGCCTCTCTACATCATCGGGTGTGCCAAAAGGCATCCTCCAACACTTGAAGCATGTCCTTTGGCTGAGCCGTCTCGAATCTGCGACTGAACTCGTCGCTCATAGCAGCCAGCATGATACAGCGCACCGTGATCCGATCACTGAGCCACTTCTGGTAAGTGTCTCTGACTGTTCCACGTGCATTGACAGCTGGCTCCTCAGGTGCAGGATCCATTATCACATATAGGATCCGTTCATGCTCCAGGACTATCTTCAACTTTCGGTACCAGCTATCGAAATTGGGTCCCACCAACTTATTATTGTCCAACAATGATCGGAGCGATAGGGAAGTGGCCATATCTGCACAAAAGAGAACCATAACCTAATTAGTAATTGATTCATTAAACCTAATGATTTGGACTTTAATCAAAAGGTTTCTCCCACTATTTTATTCGAATTGGTAGCCTCTACCTTCAATTCGAGGAATTACCCTAATTCCTTAGCGGGTACTAGAATCCACTTAGACTGCACACAAGCCCAACTTTGGTTGGCCAACCCATGTACATCTAAGGTAGGTTCATAACCAATTGTTTCTCTAAACAATTTTTAGTAATTTTAATTTTGCCCCAGAAACCTAATCAGTAGGCTTTGGCCTCCACTGTAAGGATCCAGTTAGGTCCAACCATTAACATGATCATACTTGGTGTATCTAACCAACAAATGATTAAGCCCAACTTTGGTTGGCTCACCTAACCACTATTAGAGAGACACTTCAAGTCATCATATGATGAGTGATAATTTCATTAGTCAACAAGCACCAGGCCTTTGGGTCTGCAATGATTATTGAGTTAATGGACTCATTATCAAACACCTTAATAGGAGGCTATGATTCAGTTATCTCCATAACTTTATCATTTTAAGGACCTAATAATTTTAAAGAATTTAAATAATATAGAGGATGAAGTCAGATGAACCAGCTTATCATGATCCTCCCACTGGCTTCACCAAGTCAGCTTAAGGGAGACCAGGGCTGGTCTAGGAGCACCTAAATCAGTCACACTGATTTACCTAGCTGACATGGGTCAGCTCGAATAGTCCAAGTGATCTGATCAAAAATAATTTCACCAAGAGGCCAGGTAAGTTCGATCAGTGGGAGGGTTTGCCAAAGCTTGCCTTAGACACCATCAGAAATGGCCAGGTAAGCGGGCTCCCAATTAAAAACCACCGGTCTGGTTTACCTTAGACACCAACTGGTTTAATTAGTTTCGATTAGATCAACCTAACAGTTCGTGCTAGACCGCTTAGCCAAGAATCAAGTCCATTTGGTTCTCGTTAAAGACATGGACTTGACCAACTACAACTATTGTAATTGATCTAGAGAATCTTTGACCTAATCTAAGACAACAATTGATTAGATTTAGTCAATTCTCTAATTAAGTCCATCTTTAATCTAACCATAGGTCTAACCCAATTAATGGACCTAATTTCCACTAACCCATTAACCCAATGTGTTATGATTTGTGTCTTAGGTTCTTCAATTCACAATCCTAGAACCTAATCAAACAACTTCTTAATTCTTAATTAAGTTTTGGGCTGAGGGTTGGGTTTGGCTTTTCAAAAAATAATTTTCATATTTGTAAAATAATTTTATAATATGATTCTACCAACCATATTGCATGTTTGATTCATAATCAAGGTGCAAGTGAAATAAACATGAAACTACTTTAGATCTAATCTAAACAGGTTCATGTAATTGAAACAATTTCAACTTTAAACAATTTCTTTGCACAAAAAATTATTAACAAAGAGATTTTATTTCAGATTTAAACATCTTTTAAATCTAATAAATCATAAATTTAATCTAGATCATATCTAACAAATTTATGATTAAAGATAGATCTACACAAACTAGGACAACCTTTGCACTGTAAGGGGTAAACCTTACAGCAGGACAACCTTGCAGTTTGTGATTGATCTAAAATTTTAATTTTAGATTTAATAATCAGATTATAAATTAGTTCTAATCTAAAAAATAATCTAAGCATGTG